>NC_057796.1:333036732-333139213 GCF_018294505.1 Triticum aestivum | reverse complement strand
GTTTCGACCGTAGGAGGTCCGTTTCGTCCGTTTTGCGGTACGCCACACCCCTCCCGATCAACAGGACCCCCGTTTCGACCGTAGGAGGTCTGTTTCGTCCGTTTTGCGGTACGCCAGACCCCTCCCGAAAAACAGGATCCCGTTTCGAACGTGGCCGGTCGAACACAAGGCCGTTTCCTCCGTTCTACGGTACGGCAGGCCTCGTTTCCATCGCCTGTTCCGTCCAAGCCCTCCCAATGAACACGACCACGCATTCCGTTCCGACCGAGCCGGTTGGCTCCCACGCGTTCCGTTGCCTCCCGATGAACACGACGCATTCCGTTGCCTCCCCATGAACACGACGCATTCCGTTGCCTCCCCATCAACACGACGACGACGCTGTTTCTCCGTTCCGACCCGCCATGTCAACGAGCCCTCGCCGTACGTATGTGCGAGTAGGCGTTCGAGACCCCGCCCGTATGTACACATACGTGGCCGTATTTTCTTTCTTGCACCCTGGCCGCTGTACGTACGTGTACATGCTACGTGCGCGCCTCTACTACGACACGTGCGCGCCTCTACTACGACACGTGTGCGCCTCTACATCCACCAGTATAAATGTACGTACGCGTTCGTGACCAGAATGACAATGCTACGTACACTTCGACCAGGTGGGTCCCGACTGTCAGGCACTTCCTTGCATGCGAAGATGTAGCTGGTGGGTCCCAGCAGTCAGGGGGGCGAATCGTTTTGTTTTTTTTGCCCGGACGCACTTCCTTGCGTGCGAAGGTGTAGCTGGTGGGTCCCAGTAGTCAGGGGGGAAACATTTTTTTCACGAAATACGGTGACCCGTCCGATGGGTCCCCGCTGTCAGGTGGAGGAATAATTATTTTGCGCGTAATAAGGAGGCACTTCCTTGCTGCGGCCGTGGACCCAGCTGTCAGCGTCTCCACGCACAGTACTCTTCCGATGGAAGTCGGTCGTTGACCACATTGACCATGCCGCGCCGAGAGCACCACGGCGGTGGATGACGGCGAGGCCTAGGAAGGGGACGACACGGAGGCAGGGAAGACTCGGCAGTTGTTTCCCACGCGGAGGGGAGTACGACTGTACCAGGGTTTACTGGTTCGTCTACCGTCGCCGGAGAATAACAGCAGGTGTGGGTGACTAGAGGGATGGCTAGGCCAGCGATGGGAGTACGGTGGGGTGGTGAGGCCTGCGCGGCAGCACAGCCGGCCGCCGGGATGAGGGAGTAGGCAGTCCCGCCGGCGCTTGTTTGAGCGGCTGGAGCAGGAAGAGCTGAGATTGAAGAAGCACGACGGCCGTTGGATGGACATCCAACAGTCAGTGCTTGTGCGTCAACCTTTTTTTTAGGAAAGCCTCAAATCTGTGGAAAACAGCATACAGCCCATCTGCCATTATTTCTAATAATTTACAGCCCATTTGCTAATTCATAAAGGTTTTTTTGGAGCCCATTTTCTTTTTGTTAGCATTACAGCCCATATTGTGGCCACGGTTAAAAAATTATACGAAATTTTGCATATTTCGGTGCGGTCCGAACTGTTTTTAGTCCCGAAATTTCGACTCACATTCAAACTGATTTTAAATAAATGTATATCAATATAAAATCCAACAAATTCTCCATGCATAAAAATTAATGTAATTTAAAATCTTGAAATGAAAAAAAGATATTTGAAACTAATTGCCGGTTTGATGTGTTTTAAAAATGTACAACCCATTTCTCATTACTGATGGGCCATTTTCTCGGCCAGCCGAATGAAAGCTCTCCTCGTCTTGAAAGATTTGCAGCCCAACAGGCCTGACAAAGCGACTTACTTGGCAAATCACAAAAAAACTGGGCTGTGGCCGTGGACCTAGCTGTCAGCCTCTCCACGTACAGTACTCTTCCGATGGAAGTCGTTCCTTGACCACGTTGACCACGCGGCGCGGAGAGCACCACGGCGGTGGACGACGGCGAGGCCTAGGAAGGGGACGACGCGGAGCCGGGGAAGACGCGGCAGTGGAAGCCCGCGCGGAGACGAGTACGAGGGTTCACTAGTTCGGTTGCGGTGTGAGGCTGCCGTCGCCGCAGGGCCTAGCCAGCGGTGGGAATAGTAGGGGCGGTGAGGCCTCTGTGGCAGCAGAGCCGGCCACGGGAGGCAGGAGCATGCGGCACGACCGGCGCTGCTTTGGGTGGCTGGAGCAAGAAGACCAGAGGTTGAAGAAGCACTACGGCCGTTGGATGGACATCCTACGGTCACCGGAGCTAGAATCGTTCATATTGACTAAGTTGACAAAGCCCTTCGTCCCCGTCAACTTAGTAGGCCCACAAGTCAGCCTCCCACCAAGGTGGGTCCCAGCTAGCCGGGGGAGTATTCATTTTTTTGTGTGCAATAAGGAGGCACTTCCGGTGGGTCCGCGCTGACAGCGGGGGGTACGTTTTTTTCGTGAAATACGGTGGCCCGTCCGATGGGTCCCAACAGTCAGGGGGAAGCGATTTTTTTCGCAAAATACTGGTGGCCCGTCCGGTGGGTCCCCGCTGTCAGGTGGAGGAATAATTATTTTCCACGTAATAAGGAGGCACTTCCTTGCGGCTGCCGTGGACCCAGCTGTCAGCCTCTCCAAGTACAGTACTCTTCCGATGGAAGTCGGTCGTTGACCACATTGACCACGCCGCGCCGAGAGCACCACGGCGGTGGACAACGCGAGGCCTAGGAAGGGGACGACACGGAGCCGGGGAAGACGCGGCAGTGGAAGCCCGCGCGGAGAGGAGTACGAGGGTTCACCGGTTCGACTGCGGTGTGAGGCTGCAGTCGCCGCAGAATAACAGGGGGTGTGGGTGAGTAGAGGGATGCCCTGGCCAGCGGTGGGAGTAGTAGGGGGTGCTGAGGCCTGCGCCGCAGCACAGCCGGCCATGGGAGGTGGGAGTAGGCGGTCCCGCCGGCGCTGCTTTGGCGGCTGGAGCAAGAAGATCAGAGATTGAAGAAACACGACGGCCGTTGGATTGACATCCAACGGTTATGTCTGCTAGAATCGTTTGTTGACGTATATAATAACTAAAAAAATCTTGCATACGCGTCAACTAAACAGGCCCACAAGTCAGACCACTCCCTCTTTTTTTTAATAATTTATATATAGCTCATGGCAACTTCTTATGCAATTTATTGCAGTCTTTTTTTGGTTGGCCAGGGCCAATTTCGCATATTCTGTGGGTTCCAAACTATTTTTAATACCGAAATGTCGAGCCAGATTTAAAGTACTTTGAAGATATATTTAAATTAGGTTAATGCCCACTGAAATAGGAATCTGAAAATGTAAAAATATCAGAAATTATAAAGTAATTGCCAATTTGTCATCTATTTTTATATTTACAACCCATTTCATATTACTTTCAAGATTTGCAGGCGTCTTGAAAGAGTTGCAGCCCATCAGGGCGTAGAAAAATAAGTACGCCTTGATTGGGTATTTTTCAGAAAAAATAAACTGGGCTCATTTTCACAAAGAAAAAAATAGCTGGGCTGGTCACATGGTGAACATAAAATATAAGCCTGGGCTAGACGGGCCACAGCCCAGTTCAAACCCTGCTCCGTCTCAACAATACCAAACAAAAAAATACTGCTCGAGTAGCTACGTCCCAGGTGTCAGCCGATCTTGTGCTGTTCTCTTGTCTATTGACTATATACGCTCACAATGTCGTGGGTCCCAGATGTCAGGAAAACACTAGGAGGAAGCATTTTATTTTTCCATACGCTGACGTGGTGGGCCCCTACTGTCATCCTCTCCACGTACTTCTACCGATTCCTGTTGTTTGTTGACCATGTTGACAACGCGAGAGGGCGGCGCCGTGGCGAGCGCACCAAAGCGCGCGGAGGACGTCGGCGTTAACAATTTAGGAGACGGTGGGGCGGCGATGCGTGCGCTGAGGCGCAGCCAGCCGTGGGAGGCGGAAGCAGGCGGCCCCGCCGGCGCTGGTTTGGTTTTGGCGGCTGGAGGAAGACAGGACTGAAGAAACATGACAGACTGTAAAAGCAGCAGGAGTACTTAACAACCTTAACTGAAACCAGCAGGGGCACTTAACAACCAAAGCTGAAAGCAGTATGAGTACTTATACAGGTTCAACCGTACAAAGCACGCCTCGAATAGTGCTACTTTGCCTACAGTTAACCAAGGGTGAGGCCGCCAAGCCCCAGGACAAGGCCCAGGCGCCACCCCGCGCATCCACAACCTTCTGAAAGCGGCTTCATCTCGCAACATGGTCAATAAACAGGATATTTGCTTTAGAGCCATGGAAAAGCATGAACATAATCTTCTGTCCTATTCTCCAAGATGGACGGGCCTTCATTATTTGAGACCACCCATGAATAAGTATCTTTTCACCTCCAAGGGGAATTAAGTAGGTCAACATAAACATCATGTTGTGACCAAGCGCAAGTCTGACCCGACCATGGTCAGGCATCTATATAGGAACAATAGAACTCGGCAGTTCCTGTTTCAAGAAGATCACAGTTGTAAAACTGTGTATAAGCAATAGCTTATGAACAACATATATAACAGAAAACAGCTCGTACCATAAGTTTCTCGACACAGTTGGACTTGTTCAACGAGTGCAGCAGTGGCACACATATCCCGCGTGGCCATCCACCATTGAAACGCCCCACAAGGACCTCAAGACGATCAATAAAGTGTAGGAACTTGTGGATGTCGATCCAGTCAACTTCAGTGCCATTAGTAACAGCCGAGTTATTACAGAGTAACAAATGAGCAGACTGCTTAACTCTGAAAAAACCTACACGTGCCACCAATTATAAGAAAATATTAGTTAGAAGTAGCAACTTCATGAGAGATTCGTTTCTACTTCTAAAGTTAAATTGTGATTTGTTAGATAGAATAGGTGGATTAAGAAGTAATCGAGGCAACAAACAAGAACCAGATACAAAACTAACATGGATGAACAATTGGAACGACGTCGGGGTGGAAGATCGCAGTGAAGATGAGACCAGGTTCTGCTATTTCCATCAACATTCGTGCGCCAACTTTCAGTCTGTAACACTTGAGAAAGTTTATCCAAGTTCGGCCATAAAAAAAGCAGCGATCTTCTTGGTTCGTGAACCCAACTCAGACCTTATATCCATGGCTTGTCTTCACTGTGACCATTAAACTAGTGTATTCAGTTATGGCAAGGCCGAGCATCTTGAGTACATGTGTTCTGGCAAAGCAAATAATACACAGCAGGAAAAATAATATGAGAACACAGCATGTTCAAAAAAAAACCCACCCTCTCGGATAGAAAAGAGCATTCTAGGAACATACTGTGCGTGTTTCAAAATGCTGTGTTAGGATGAGAAGGAACAAGTGTGGCGTCTCGCCGAGGGCGTAGAAACCTGTAGGGTACTCGCACTTTGGGCACTGCAAATGAAACACACTAGATTCAGTAGGAAGAAAAATGCATCAACGGCGGCGGCTTCCAACCTAGGATTACTTGCGACCAAGGGACTTGGATTTATGGGGGATGGATGAAGAATTCGTACCTGGTTCTCCATGAGAAAACCCTATGCAATCGCCGAGAGGGGGTTTTCTCTGAACAAGCAGATGAGGGAGAAGGGGATTCAGGCCCAGTGAAATATTGCCGCTTCATCTGTCCAGCTTACTGCTAAAGCTGGAAAGGGGGGTTGTGATTTGACGGCTCATTGGGCATTACAGCGGCGCTACGACCGGGGTGTGTCTACCGTGAAGTTGTGCACTCTAATTTGCGCATCTGGCACGTGGACCCCATTGCCGGTTGCCCCACATATCAGCGAAAGGAAGTAGAAAGACAGGAGTAACTAGTTACACATAAATATATTTTTTGACAGAGAGATACTCCCTCTGTAAAGAAATATACAAATCTTTTATATCACAGGCTCACCTTGCCGAGAAATATACTCCCTCGGCAACGCACGGGCATTATGGGGGTTCAACTTTTTTTATGGGGGTTCAGCTGAGAATATAATACTCAGATAGGCTCACGGTTCTGGACTTTGGGCCGCAGGCCGGCCCTGCATGTTTGGGGGCCCATGTGTTCTACCTCAGCGCTTTTCATATTGCAAGCGATCGGTACGGCGCTGGTTTTAGATGCTGTCGCAAGGCGAATACACAAAATTGAATAAAGCACGGCTGCTGTTGGAATGAAATCGAATGACAGTTCCTAACCAGCAATCAGAGTTGCAATTCTATCAATGATATAGTATGTGATAAATAATACTGTCGTACTACTTATACACACAGGACACTTGTTTCACCATGCCAGATTATTACATCAAAATCTCTCGGAGGATAGATCAGTTCGGCAGTTGCGTGCTGCGTGCTGCTACTGAAGAATTTCAAAGTTGATTTGGACTAGCTCTCCTTGCCGAGAAAGTTCGATTTTGACATCATCCCCTACCGCAAGATATGATTTAGATTTGAACCTTGATCATCCTTTAGCATCAATCATCATGCGACCATCCTTTGTACTTACGGTATATTGAGCAGGTTCATTCACACCAAGGCTGCGCATGGTAGAGAAACTTGGCCGCGGTCGCCCGGATTGTTGAACGACTCCCTCGTTGCTCTAGGAATTCTCTGTTTGCAAACAAGAAGACATACCCAAACAGTTAGATCAACATAGTGAATCTTGTGAAACAACATGGAAAGAAAAAAGAACGAAGCACTGGGGCGGCCAATGCTTACCAAGAAGGTGGACATGTCGGTTTTTGTAAGGACTTTGGTATATGAAGTGCGAACTGCAGCCCAGTCTGTTGCCGGTGCAACTGCACGGGCCGGAGCAGATGCAAGTGCAAGTGTTGGTGCAGGTGCCGAAGCCGCTGCTGCTGCCGGAGATGGTGCTCCTTGTAGAGCTGGTGCCGGTGTCGATGCCCGATCCTCCGGTAGATCAGACTGATCTGCTGACGCGGTCGGTGCCCAATCCTCAGCTGGATCAGACTGAGCTGCTGCCGCTGTCAGTGCTAGAGCAACTGTCGGTGCTTGATCTGTGTGAGACAGCGGCGATTGTGTCTGGTATGCTATGATCAGCTTTCTAACTTGACTAGGATCCGTGACCGTGATCCAGTTTTTTTCTTCATTTCTTTTAAACGCGAGAAGGACTAATTGTGGCGTTTTTATTAAACCAAACTGCAGTTCATCATAGGGATTCAGCTTGTACTCAGACAACAGACTGATCCAATTTTTTCCAGTAATATAAGTGATGGACAGTGCCTTCGTTACTGACACGACATAAGAAGTGAAACCTGCAAAAATAGCCATCGTAGAGCAAACCAAACGGTTTATTCTGTGATGAATGACACATGGCAAAACCTGCATCGTAAAATTGCAGGAAAAGAAAGAAAACATGACATTAAATCTATAAGATTTAGACAGTAAATCAATAAGATTTACTTGATGTGACACGTGTGAATCCTTACCAGGAAATCACTATGTTGAAGTACTAAACAGAAGATTGATCGTCCAACTACGCGTGGCATGCAGGGGCCCCGCCTACTCCCACAAGCAGGACAGTCCAAAGGTCGTGACAAATCGTATGGACCGAACATCCATGGGTCTGGAAATCCTGGTGGGTGCGATAAACCCTGCAATGCATACAGATATTGGAGTGTAACCATAATTGATAAACCGTCCTCACAAAAAGTATGATCTGGATACTTCAAAATATACAGATTGAATTGAGTGGACAGACATTAACATAGACATTAACATAGACCGTTCACACACCAAAAGCGGCAGTACTAATAAACAATACAGGGTTCACAAACACAAATCAAGTACTGAACAATAGTACTTAGTACTGACAAGCAAAGTTGCACTAACTAAACTCTGCAGACTATTTCTTGCCACCGACCTACGGGATGAACCCCGCATAACTGACTAGGCCATGGACTTCGTGTGAGATGTCTACATGCACCATCACCATCTTGTCAACCCTGGAGAACCTAACAGAGTGGTCTTTCCACTCATAAACATGATGATGAAGACAGGCCGCATCAGATTTGTTGGGAAGCTTTACAAGAACCACACCCTTCGTAATCGAAGGCACAACCAGGAAATTGTTGTGGTCAAGTACAGCCTCGAGAACACGCCTGACAACAATGCTACAGGAAAACACTATTTCAGGACACGTGGCGACAAGGACACAGCAGCTGGATAGTTCAGCAGTAGAACTCATCATCAGGTCTTCCAGTTCACACGGCATGACTTTGAGAACTTCATCTCCACCGCGGACCTGGTTCTAATTCAAACAGAAACCATATTTTATTACTACCTCCGTTCAGAAATATAAGATGATTTTCGATATTATACTCCATATATGACTACATATACGCACAGAGAAGAGTGAACAAAGACACTAGAACATGTGTTCAAAGGCATGAGAGCAGAGGGATTACATGCAATATCCATAACACAAGTTACTGAGGCAAATATACCCTCTTAAAAGGTAGCATTGATGTTCATAAAGTACTCCCTCCGTCCCAAAATTCTTGTCTTAGATTTGTCTAGATACGGATGTATCAAGTCACATTTTAGTATTAGATACATCCGTATCTAGACAAATCTAAGACAAGAAATTTGGGACAGAGGGAGTAGTTGAAAGTAATCTATAAGAAATCAGTGTCAACCTCTCGCATGTTTTGGTCAAAAGAGGAATTTAGAACCATCATTTGGCACACTAAAATCACATGCAAGATCACCCAGAAAGTTGTACTACCAGTACTAGTACTGCGTGTTAGATGAAAAAACATGATCAAGATCGAGAAAAAGATCGTCAACAAGAGACATTACCTGGACTTGCTTAATGAGGGATCCCGGAGAGGGGGGCTTGGACAGGGCGATGGCTTTGAGCTTGTCTGCGGTAGTCTTGGCGGGGTGCTTGCGCTTCTTCGTACCATGAGCCTCGACGGTTTTGGCGAGAGCCATAGACATCACGTCGGCCGGTGCTCCGGCATCCATCCAAGAGAGGAAGCTGAGAGAGAAGAGTGAAAGGAGGAACGAGATGACGGAGAAGCGAAGTGAGTGGGGGTTTTCTTCAAGAGAGCAAGCTGAGAGAGAACAGTGAAATGATGGTTGCTTCGTCCGTCCAACTTACTACTGGAAAGGAGGGGGTTTTGTGATTTGACGGCTCATTGGGCATTATTGCGGCGGTTCGATCGGGGTAGTCTACCGTCACTCTACTACGGAGTAATTTAGTGCATGGCTGGTGGACCTAGGTGCTGGCTGTCCCACACGTCGGCGAAAGTGAGTAATTTAGTGCATTGCTGGAGGAGAATCCGCATGGTAGAGCGTGTCCACTGTTTTTTTGAAGAAAAAAATGATTACAGCAAGCGTTTCCACTCTTACGACGGAGGAGTGCGAAACACGGCAGCCACTTGAACATACACAGTGCTCCTACTACTAGGCATGTGCAGTGGTTCATACGTCAGTACTACACAATCTTGTTGCTAGTGTAGTAAGATGTGACGATAACAAATGATGTTGTGCGCATGTCAACTACTCCTATATGTAACATAGTACCGCTTTTTCGACTGTCCGGTCGAGAATGAACGGTGAGATCAATGTTAACAGAACTAGGTCCACAGCGCACGGAGAGTACGGTGCTACAATACTCCAAGAAACATGAACCATATGAAGCACGAATAGTGTTAGGCAGGGTGTATGAAGGGTGCATGGGATGGGAGCAAAAGTTCCCTTCTCGACCCACTTTTGGGTGTTTGGCAGAGTGCATGAAGGGTGCATGAGTCCACACTAGTAGGTTGACAAAAATACACGAAGAGGAAACAACTATATTGAGATGATAATGCAACCAAACACACCCACACGCTTTGTGCTACATTGACTGATCTGCACCGTCGCGCTGGCACGATGGTAGGCATCGCACAGCCGCAGCACGTGCGTGGCAACTTGGTTCACCAAGTGGCTGAGGCAATCCTGGACCTTGTCACGATCGGCCCGCTCGCGCTCCAGCCGGCTCCCCTGACGGCCTATCGTATCTCCCGCTTTCTGCAGCAACGCCACCGATGCCTCGAGCATCTTTGTGGTGGACGCCTGCCGCTTTTGAAGCTCCGTGAACTCCCGCACATAACGGAGGAGCATGGCACTCCTCTCCTCCTTGAGCTCACGAAGCTCCACATCCTTGGCCCTGAGCTCCGCATCCTTGGCATGGAGCTCCTGTGTCAGGCGCCTCACCTCAGACTCCGTGATCTGCTGCGCCGCCATGGCACTAGGTAGAAGCAATGGGGAGAGGAAGCAACGGGGGCAAAACGGCTGAAACGCAATGCAATCTACAGGAAGGCGGAGGGAGCGGGGAATCTTTTGGTTTTCACCACGGTAAAACACCAGTCGACGACTTCTCACATCAGGGAGCAGTGGGTTTTTACAGGCGGAGTCATCGTGACTAATTGCTACCGCGCCTGCTCCCGTCAATCAAAAAATTAAAAATCCTGCCACGCTTGCTCCCGTCAATCAAAAAATTAAAAATCCTGCCGCACCCAAGCACCAGAGCAACGCCGCGGTGAATATCTAAATTTACCTGCCGGCAAGTAGATAAAAAAAGGGGTCAAAAAACAAATGTGGCGGCGGCCTAGCTAATCGTTCGAACTAGCCCAACTAGCTAGCCACCGTGCTTCACCGATGTACTCCGTGGGAAAGGTGGTCTTTCGTGATTTGACGACTCATTTCCTTGCTTCGGCGCTACGACCGAGGAGGACCCAGAAAATGCGCGGTAGGGCGTCCCACGTCAGGAAGAATATATGCGTGCACCACCCGGGAGGACCCCGGAACCGCGCGGTAGGGTGTGCCATGTCTCGGCACGGAGGAAAAATGTGCGTGTAAAAATATACTGTATCAGACGTAGTACCTATGGTTCGACCTCGGGACCCAACCAGTCGGTCGAAAACACCCCACTAGCCACACAGCTTCATCATGCAAACGTGGCACGGAGGATAGATGCGGTTAGCTCCGTCTCGACTAGCCACAACGTCTCTTGTTCTAGGCGATTCTTCTATTTTCCAAGCTTTTTTTAGTTGTAATAACACCAGGGCAAGCTAGCGTCGCTCTTCGTGTGTGCCCGTGCAAAGGTTAGACGATGGAGAGAAGAGAGATTGAGATCGTAGACCTGGGACCCACCAGTAAGTGAGACAACGGTCATGCACGTGTTGACGAGGCACTCCCTCTTCTCTACTTAATGCAAGTACTGTATAAAATCAAGTTATGGGACAAAGCCAACAACCGTTCCTTTTTTCAGGCTATCGACTTACGCTTTGTAGTCCAGGTTGCCAGTTCGAATCTCGTCTTTCAGATTTGTCAGTTTTAGGTCCAAATTTGATTAATGACAAGAGGGACCCCCGTGTGTTGTTCCAATATTTCAGTGTAGGATGGTTTTTTTTGAACAAACACTTTGCGCGGTTAGACAAATAACGGCACGAGTTACATGTATTTTTCAAGTTTACGAACAAAAATGACAGCGGCATAGAATATCACATCCACCCCGCATCTTAGATACTATGGTGATACGAGTTTTTACCCCGTTGGAAGTGAGATCCAATGGCTTGGGAGTAGTCTTTGTAATTATGCGCAATTTCCAAACTCTCCAAAGGTTTTTTTTGCAAATAAAACATTCAGGCCTCGTGTGTGCCGCTGCATCTTCGATCCAACGGCTCCCCGGTGCTCATATTAGGTGCTCCCCGTAGCTTAATTACCCGCTACGGTGATATGAGCATCTAGGTCGTATGATCAGTGATCAGATGGCACATGCGTAGTACTTGTACTTTCTGCGCATTTCCCAAACTCTATCAGCCGTATATTGCAAAAACATTCAAACCTCCTACTGTGGGCCGTTAGATCTCAGTGAACTCGTATCACCATAGAATCTACGGTGCGGGAGCACCTCATACTCTCCCGTGCGAGAAAACATAAGGTGCTATCGCAGCTTGGATGCTACGGTGATACGAGCTTGGAGGTCGTTTGATCTGAGATCCAATGGCGTCTGAGCAGTCTTTGTGCTTGTAAGTAGTGGCCGAACTCTTTTGGGGCTTTTCTGCAAAAAACCATTCGAACCACCGAGGAGGTGTTGGGTCACAAATCCAATGCCTCCGAAGAGCTTGTATCACCAAAGCATCAAAGGTGTGGTAGCACATGATATTCTTACATGCAGGAGAATATGATGTCCTCCTTCATCATAGATGCTACGGTGATACGAGCTTCGAGGTCGTTGGATATGGGATCAAAGGGCATCTAAGTAGTTTTTGTACAAATTTTGTGCAATTCTCAAACTCATCAAGGTTTCCTGCAAAAATATTAAGACACATCATGTGAGCTGCTATATCTCAGATCTACAAGCTCCAAGCAACTCGTATCGGCATATAGCATCTAAGGTATGGGGGCACATGATATTCTCCCGGGGAGGAGGGGTGGGGGGTGCACAACCAATCGGTGGTTGGGAGGGTGGGGACAAATATAATCTAAACAACCCTAAACAGAGCTCCACAATTTTATCTAAGGTCGAGGGGTTGACCCCCGACAATCATAGCTCCTCCTAAACACATCATTTGCATGTACTGTAGTACTAGACTTAATATTCATGTTTCAGTTTCATGTTCATTTTAAATATTGAACTGAGGACCATGGATGTCTTACATTTTACTCCCTTCGTTCCTAAATATTAGTCTTTTTAGAGGCTTCAAATGGACTGGCACATACGGATGTATATAGACATATTTTAGAGTCTAGATTCACTCATTTTGCTCCGTATGTAGACACTTGTTGAACTCTCTAAAAGACTAGTATTTAGGAATAGAAGGAGTATTTTTGAATTCGTGTCATACACGCATGGTTTGGAAAAATAGATGCACTATACTTATTGGATTGTTGTTGTGTTCGTGCGTGTGTGTCTCTGTGTGTGTGTGTGTGTGGTCATATGCTTGATACATACAAAGTTTTCTCACCTCCATATTGTTCATCTTTTAAATTTGAATTTGCATTGGAAAACTTACTAGGGATACCATGAAATGTGAAATCCACGTTGAGATCACTATATCACAAACTCACTCTAATTCAACAACTCGTCATAAATCAATTACCACGTTGAGATTAGTATTTGCAAGGAAAATACGGGTATTGTAATACACATAGATTCGTTCGGCAATTTAAAAGGTTCCTTTCGTATTCTCGAATGGTAGGACCCAACGGCGTACCAGCCAGACCTTGGCTCGTGTTGATCCTAAAAAAACCGGGCTCGTGTCCTTCGGTGGCGTGCGTGGTACGCACATTAGGCAACCCCAACCAGTCGAGCCTCGGCGTTTCAAGTCGAAATATCTGGCAGCCAGAATTCCAGCCCTAGGAAATTCCCCTCATGTCCCCGATCCATAATGACTACCGATGAACAACAGAGGGATGCTTTAGTAACTAGACAATGTTACCTACCGTGCCGAGCACGGTTCAATTCCCTCGGTCGCCGCTCGTCAAGGTCACCCGTCAACTGCATTGCCTAGTACTACTACTACTACACCAGGATGAGCACAGAATTGAGCCCGTTTATTCGTGCCTAGTACTTGAGTTAATATATCAGGCAATGCACTGGTACGGAGGGATTATCCTTTTACTCTACATATATAACTTGTCTGAAGTCTAACTAAGCAAAATGTTTGACCAAATCCTTTCTTAAGAAAGACAATAGGAAATATGTACGGCTTGAAAATTTATTGCATGATGCAGGTTATGATATTGTTTCGAATCCTGGATCTTAATTTTCAGAAAATCCAAAAGTGAGCATAAATTCTTGAAACTAAGCATGGTCACGTGATATGGCACAAATATTACTTCGTAAGTTTTTTCTTCAATTTGAGACAAGCTGCTTATGACAAGTTGCACAAATGAAGAGCCAAGGTATTTTGGAACAAAGACCTGTCACGTTAAGGCGAACGCTTTCACTATTGAAACCGTGGGCGTTTACGTGCCGCCACGAGTCCCCGCTTCTCATCGGCAGGTGCCGTCCGAGCAAGCGTGTGAGTCGACGGGAGGCGTGCGAGCAGACCGCTGCGCCGGCTGTCAGGGAGGCGTGCGAGCAGACCGCTGTGCAGGCTCACCGGGAGGCGAGCCCTTTGACCAGGCTCCGCCGCCCACCGTCGTCCCAACTGCTCCCACTTTTAATGTCGCCGGCGCCGCAGTTTAAAATCAACCCCGCACTACCCGGTATCGCTACAATCCTCTCTCTTCCTCTCCGATTCTCCTGTCGTCTACCTCCAACTAGCCTGACCTAAACGTACGCCATGCCGCATCACGATGGTCTGCCCTTAGTGTTCCAGTTTCCTGAGGAAGACACCCAGCCGGAGTCTCAAGAACATAAGGCGCTTTGGGACGAGCTTGAACTGGCCTTGCGGGAAGACGCCGCGCCTGTCCCCGCTCCCGTTCCGGCTCCCGTCGCCCCGACTGCGCCAGCGCCCATCCCCGTGGCATTGATGGGCTGGGAGCCGCACATTGTCGCCGAGCTTGATCCCACGGGGTTCCACGAGGTCCCCGCCGACTTTCACGCGCCCGTGCACCTGCCAGCGCATGCGCCTGCGCGTGCACTGACGCGCACGCCCGTGCCGGTGCCCGTGCACCTGCCAGCGCATGCGCCTGCGCGTGCACTGACGTGCGCGCCCGTGCCGGTGCCCGTGCACACGAATGTCTCCGCCGCGCCGTTGACAGCGCCTGTCCCCGCGCGGGTGCCAGTGCCCCCCTCAGCGGCATGGATGGCCGCCGTCGACCGCTTCCTTGCACCAACGCCAGTCGCCTCCTCCCGCCAGTTGACTCGCTCCGAAGTCCAGAACATTTTGGCCTTCCTTGAAGCTAGGCCAACGTCCAGGAGTACGCCAACAACGGCGCAAGACGCCGCCGTCGCCGTCGGTCAGTGGCCCGACGACACACAGAGCACGGCAGAGGAGCCGCTTCCCACCGCGAGACGCCCCCGCCGCCGCCGCGTAATCTAAATTTGCCATGAAAAACGTTCGGATTGCCATGCTTAAAATCCGAACGTTTATCATTTCCGTTTATTTTATATCGATCGTCGTATAATTTAAAGTCGGAGTCAGACTGAACGAAATGTATGGTTTGATCGATTGAATGTTCTGCTAGAGCCGTATCAAATTAAATATAAAACGTCATCAAGCCACATGTATTCCTTGTCATCCAACGACCTAGACTGCTTCAATGTCGAGCGCTCAACACGTTTAGCGTGCAGTTAATTTCATGCCAAAAATAGTGCTAATCACATGACAACACGCAAATAATATCCTAGTAGTTAATATCCGCATGCACTTAATATACTTCCAAATTAACGTGCATTGCACGTACACACTGACTAGTGCTGCTAGTACGTGAAACTGGTGCCGTGACTTGTGAACGCGTCCAGATATGGTCAACGGCAACATCGCCCGCGAGTTCTTCCTGTTTGCCCGTGCGTCTAAACGCAGAAGGGGAGGAGAGAGAGAGAGCACACATGGAACCCACCAGTAAGTGAAGGCGAATAGTACTAAAAATAATATTACATGTTATCCATTAATTAGGCTGTGGTAATATAAAAACATTATGTGAACAAAGGGGGTACAACAAACATTGCTATTCTACGTATGTTGCCTATTGACGTGCGGCTTGAAGGCCCGGTCGCATGTTCGATCCTCGTCCTTTATTTTTTAATTTGTATATGGGTCCAAATTTGTTTCATGACATGTGGGCCCCTCGGTGTGTAGTTTGTAGCACTTTAATTTGTGGGTCGAAATTTGTTCCATTCCAAGTGGACTATCGGTGTGTAGTTTTGTAGCTTATTTATAATAATTAAAGAGAACAACATAGTTTTTTCAATAATACCATGGTGCGACGTTGAAGGCGAGAAAGGACGTGCGAGAGAGCGATGACCGAGCCAGAGGGAAATCAACTAGGGGAGTTGCGTGGGTTGCAACGGTGTTTGGAGTAGTTGTGGGCCGAATGCTACGAAAATATAATCTAAACCGACCGGAATAAATGCCTACACAAATTAATCCAAGGTTGGAGTGCCCCTCGCAATGTAAATAGCTCCGGCTTTGCGAGGGATGGAGAGGTAGTAGCTTCAACGCGTGGAAGATACGGTGTGAGAAAGCGAGGTCAATCGAGAGACATATAGATAGAGAGACAAAGTGAGTGTGGTCCGACATTCATTGAACAAATATATATGCTCTGGAGAGATATTGTCCGATTGAGCTTTTGGCAAGGGTGAGGGCTGTAAGATAGAGCTTGAGAGATGATCCAGTCACAGACGTGTAGATATATTTTGTGCGTGGGAGGAAGCAAGGTCAACCGATCACATAGGGTCGCCGTGCGATCGAAAGAGTGAGACGGGTTGGAGAGAGTGACCTAGATAGACGATGTGCGTGAGAGAGTATACAATGTGAATAGGTCGAATTGGGCTCAAACATGGTGATATATCGTTTTTGTCCGAGAAAGAGCGAGGTCAATCGAGACATACGGAGAGAGAGAGAGAGAGATTGAGTGAGCGTGGCCCACCATGAGGTCGAAAGAGTGGCGGCGGCTTGGATGGACTGACCTAGATAGACAATCTGCGTGAGAGAGTATAGAGTGTGTCGATCGAGGCCCGAACAGGGAGATATATCATTTGTGTGTGAAAGAAAACGAGGTTAAACGAGACTCAGATAAAGAGAGCGAGATTGAGCGAGTGTGGCCCGCCGTGCGGAAGAAAGAGTGAGACAGTCTCGAGGGAGTGACCTAGATATACAACGTGCGTGCGTGCGCACGAGAGGTTGGGGGGGCTAGATAGGCAATGCATGTATTTAGCGCGAGAGGGTGAGAGGGAGAGGGGGAGAGAGAGAGAGCTCGGCATGGGGTGCAATGGCGGGTGTGTGAGGTAAATACATTTGGTAACAGAGTGGAAAAAGGGGTTGTGTAGTTGAGAGACTTAGAGATCGAAACATGGAGAGAAAGAATGAACGTGTGTTGGAAACCGATAGCTTCCTAAGGTGGTTAGGAGAGGAAGATTGACCGATACAGGAAGTATGTAGCGTTTGTGCGGGGGGGGGGGCTAAAAACAACATTTGAATGTACATAGTACGAGACTTAATATCGATGTTTCAATTCGGTGTACATTGTAAGATTTGAACCGAGGACCATGCATACGGGTAATTATTTCGAATTCGTGCCATACTAAGTTTCGAAAAGTTGACATTGACTCAATTTGTTGTGCTATTTTGTAGGTCATATGTTTGAATCCATCCAAAAGTTTTCTCACTACCATGGTGTTCATCATATACATATGAATTTGTATTAAAAAAGTAGCGTGGATACAGTGAAATGCGAAATCCACGTTAGAATTGGAGATCGCTACGTGACACACACTCTAATTCAAATAACTAATTATGTGACACACACTCTAATCCACGTTAGCGTGGATACCGTTTCGATTTTTTTTCAAATAACTCCTCATTAATTAATCTATAGTACTCCCTCTGTTCACTTTTATAAGACCTTGAAGACATTTCAGACAATGTGCAAAACAGTTCATTTTAAGTTGTCTGAAACGACTTACAAAAGTGAACGGAGGGAGTATCTCGTTTCGAATGACTAATTATTGCAAGGAAAACACGGGCATGGTAATACATACAGATTCGTTTGCAAAAGATTCGTTGCATTCAAATGTAGGCGCACCAGGCAGACCAGGGTCGTGTCGGGGTGGACGCTGCTTCGGTGCCTTAAAGGCACCTGCCTTTGGGTCACTGACATGTGGGCCAGCCACCTGTTGGGCCCACATGTCATGGACACAAAGGCAGGTGCCTTAAGGCACCGAAAGCATAGTCCTGTCGGGGTGGTCGCGTGTGTCGGACGGACGCGTAGCACCCAGCCACCCACCCGCCTCCCCCCCCCAAAAAAAGGACGACGACAATATAAGTTCGCGCTTCCACGTTTCGGATTGAAATATCTGGCGGCCCCAATTCCAGCCCTGCAAAATCTCTCTTCTCCACCGTCCCCTTCCGCGCCCAGATTGCTCAAATCCCTAATTCGCCGCCAACCCTCGAATCGCCCCTCGTCTCGTCTCTTTCCCCACCGTTCCCCACCTCTGTGCCGGACAACGACGACGAAGACGACGGTCGCGCTTCACCACCGCACCGGAGCTACCTCATCTACGCCCTCGTCCACCGCACCGGGTGGTCCACCGACAACGTCGGCCGCCGCAACCGACGTGCCTCACAGACACCGAGTTCCACCGCATCAGGTGCGCTTCACCGACGCCGTCTCCCAGCTCACCGGGGCTACTTCACCGAGCACATCGTCGCACCTCCGCCCCCCGAGGCCGTTGGGGCTTCACCAACGGTCTCGTCCACCGCATCGTAGCGCTCCGCTGCCACTCAAGATCTGCATCCGTGCGCGGCCAGCCAACGCCAGCGCATCACCCTCAACGGCTCTGAAGTGACCCGCACTCTAGCTAGGCGAGCATGCCCAAACGCCGGCCCGAACTAGGTATCCACACATCACTCCCTTGTGCACTGTTCCGACGATGTTTGGATATCCTTTCACTGCTCTCTTAGCTTACACGCCTATGCAACTCTGACTTTAACTCTTATTTCTTCTGGAGATATCATCTGAAACAAGCAAATCCATTTTTTAGCGAAGCATGACGGCGCTACGGGATCTGGTACACATCCTGCACACCCGTATAACCTTGTAAGTATCTGTCCTCCGGTACAACATCAAGGTCGATTCCTCTTATTTGATCAACCATTCGCCGTGTCAAAAATGCAGAGGGGGATGCAAGGAGCACAAGGCCTGCACATCCAAGCAAGTGGTAACATGGACTTGTACATGGAACATCCCAAGCGCAAGCAGAGCTGCAGTGAGCCTGTACAACGAGCTAGCGTAAGTCCCTGCATTTCATTTAATTCGTACTGGCATTCGTGTATGATTTGTGTGCAGTGGCTGATCCACGAATTCAAGTTACCAGGGGCGAACATTTAACTTAAAAAATACGAAGGCACTTGCACTCCGGAAATCAACATAACTTGAGAAATGTGAAGCTACATGCACTTTGAAAACCAGCTAATGATCCAAAGTAGTTCAGATTATAAACACTAAATGATGCAAGCACCAAAAAACACAAAATGCAACATGGTGTACAAGGACTACAAACATGGTCTGTACCTGCTTGAATTATTCGTTCTCTGGCTGAAAATATCGAAGTGTAATTGCACCTATAACCAGTGCGCAAACTGCATATCAATATATCTATCCTGCACAAGTATGCCAATAGTTTCAAACAACAGATTAGAAAAGTATTTATGCTATGTTGTCATGATACGGGGACTTTCTGGTAGATGGCCTCGACGTTTCCTCAAGCTATGAAAATGCACTATAATTTGCTTGTCATCAATGCCTGCAAATCTCTGTCTCTCTCAACATAGTAGATCATCATTAGACACTAAATCCTTCAATGAGCTTGCAAAATGCTTGCATTAGATCCCTCATTAGACACTATATGTTCATCACCAGGAGCATGTAAAATGTTTGCATCAAATCCTTCATTAGCAGTCTGTTCATTAGACACTTCAGGCTCAAGAACAACATGAGCTTGTATGTTTGCACCGGAAACTTGATTAGATACATCAGATTCAGTCAGTTCAGTATTGATTGGGGGAGTTATAAAATAAGTAGAAATTGGTTTCATTTTCTCATAGATTCCCTACATACAAGCAGTTTTACAACACCGTCAGGTTTAACTATTGGCCAGAAATTGAAGAGTTGAATTAGATATAATCAGGGATGTGATGTACCTGCTCGTTGCGCATGCTACTCTTGCAAGCTGCGACTGTCCGTTTGCGCAAGCTCGATGCCATGCCCGTGCTGCCGCCGCTGCCTCCCACGCAGGCTACACCCAGGGTTGGATCTTCATCTTCTTGTCCTTCCGTTCGCTTGAAGCCCGGCGACCGCCCTCCAACGAGGGCGCGAGGAAGTGCTGTGTCGGTCTGTCCAGCGGCGGCTAGGTTAGGAGCGAACCAGACTGGAGGCTGGAGCGAATGAATTGGGATTTTTCCTGCTGTCGATCGATATGGGAGGCGCTCGTTTGGGCCGCGAGCCTGCTATAGGGCCTGCCTTGCACTTATGTTATTGGCCCATCCAAATTGAAACATTTTTCTTCATTTTTTACATTGCCTGCTCGTGCGTTGGGACGAACAAAACTAGCGTGGGCCAACCTGGACGACTCAAACTAGGTGCACACTTTCCAGCCACCTGAGGCGGCCGCCCATACCAGCCCCTATGGTGGCGTCGCCCCTTTTTGCGTGTATGATTGGATAGTGAAAAATATTCCAGTGGCGCTTTTGATTTACCCACAGAATGGTTGAATTGCTTGTTTCTATGAACTGAGTTCGCCAATAATGTGAAGGATGCCAGTCTTTTCATCCTATTGTAGATTGCTTAGATCTCGATATGCCAAAAGTAATCGCATGAAATATACAGTAAAAGCCAGTGTGATGTGTGTGGCTACAACTAGTCTGACTACACGTCCTCATATAACATATCAAGGACGCACCATCTTACCAGATTAACCATTCGACTTACCCATGCAGTGTGGGAAGAAAGAAGTATTGGGACTGCGTATCCAAGCAATTGATGCCATGGACTCCTTCGTACAACCTTGTAAGCGAAAAAGAAGTTGCAGTGTGCCTGTACAAAGAACTAGCGTAAGTTCAGTTACCTGCTTCTCGGAATTTTAGTTAGCCACTTATTGCAAAATTGTTCAATTACGTTGCTTGGCTTAATTTAGTTTGCTACTGATTACATAATGGCCACAGCCTGTTAATCATATTGTAGACTGCGCCTATCTATGTGTTTGATACTTACTGTTAAGAATTACCTGTTTGCCTTAACTTAAATATCTACTTGTTTGTTTAACTGCTTTGCTGCTGCAACAGCGGGTTACAATGATGTTAATAACTACTTTTCAGCATCCAATTGAAACTCTTTAATTCCTTGTTTGTTTAACTGGTTTGCTGTTATAACTCCCAGTTGAGATGTTTTGCTAACTTCAACTTTTCTGAATCCAATCGGAACTTTAATGGCAAAACAGGTTAGCCCAAGATCAAAGAGCGAGGTCCCCATGGACGTTGCATCATCCCACAGCAGTGGCACCGGCCCAATCGTGCATTATGAATTGCCAACTGCTGATGCTCTAGAGGCTAAACTAGTGGTAGAAAGAGATTCTGCTTCTGCACTTAGAGATGAAGTTGACATGTTGAGGAAGCAAACAGCACAATCACAAGCAGTACTCAAGACAACCATTAAATATTTGGTGGATTTCAAAACGAAGCAAGCTGAGACTGACCAGATTGTTAAGGTCCTGAAGGAAAAAAGGAAATTAAATTCCTACTTGGTAAATCATAGGTGAAATGTTCTTTCCATAGTTGAATAACCTTTGTGTTGTCTGTTCATGTAATCAATCAAACCATTTGTTTTAGAGATCATGTAATAATTGTTTTTTTGTTTTTGGTTTGTAATTTTATTTGAGCACAAGTCTGTATTAATTGATAAGACTCGGAGACATTTCATTTGGATTGCTGTGCCAGACCTACAAATATGCCAATCGGGCTGAATGTGCATTCAGCAATAGTAGTATAGATGGACCATAAGTGGCACGCATCGGAAAGGGCCAAGATGCTGGCTAAAAAAGGATGCTGTTGTAGCCAAAAAAAAGTACAGCGGCCTGGCTTATGTATGTTAGTTGATATTATTGATCCATATACTCTATAAGTGTTTATATGTCTGTTAGTTCTGTACATTCTTGGTTGATTGACTCGGTATTTGAATCTTGATACATCGCTTGTGTACATATCTAAATGGGAGTACACATTATGCTGCGTGTGACATTTGAGTTGGACATGAAGTGTTCCAAATATTCGAATTCACCTTAAACTGGATTCTAGTTTCTGAATTTGAGTATCGGCATTTGTAAACCATATTCATATATGACAGTGGAATACATCTTTGTCGTCCTTTTGAAGATATATAAAAACACATAGAATGATTTATAAAGATTCATATAGGAATACAAAATGGATTCGAATTTAGTTGCCAGGGTAAACGTGGATGCTTATTGTCCCAAAATTCGAAAGAAGCAGCAAAATGTCCACTCCCACGTCGGCTGCCCGAAGCCAAGTGTTTGGGAGATGGAAATTACTGTCTACCCATTACACGGACAATCCATCGGCCCGATTTCCACTGCTCTAAATAGGGGTAGGTTAGTAACTTCAATTAGACGTGACACGACCGCCTCTGAGCCCATTCCGACACGGTGGGCGTCAAACATGGGCGGCAAAACACATTTGATTCAAGCTCGTCCGAAAGACCTCTGTTTCTCCCTCCATTCCCCATTCATACACGGTGGGCGGCAAAACAAACTCGACTCGGCCGAAATCGATGTAGGCAAATATTTTCAATAGGGGCAGGTTTGTAACTTCACTCAGACGTGACACAACCGCCCTACCTGTCAGCCCCGTTCATACACCGTGGGCGCCAACCATGGGCGCCAACCACCCTCTCCTCGCCCGAAATCGCTCTGGGCAAATATTGGCGAGATGCGAGATTACCGTCCTATCCCCAACCGACGAGACGTCCAAATTTTAAACGGGGGCTAAGTTCGTAACTTTCCCATATTTCAGACAGGCGCGTCCCAAAAACATGGTTCCCCGTACCTCTCCCTCCATTTTCCCATTCATACACCGTCCGCGCTAGAACACCCCATCCCCACACCAGCCTCCGTCCGCCACCCCATCCATCGCCGCCGTCCTCCACCACATCCATCGCCACCGTCCTCCACCATGCCGGAGCGCCTACCAAGACCGCGTCGTCCACTGCTAGAGATGGACGTTTCTCATCCACGGCGACGGACCAATAGCCTTGCATCGCGTCCTCTCGCTTCATCGGCGCCGTCGTCCTCTTTGCCGGGGCCGCTCACACGACCTTCTCTTCCACCGCAACGGGACTTATCCCCCGATGCACCCGTCTACCGTCGCAGATCTGCTTCAACGCCACCGACAGCCATCGCACCCCCGATGCCTACACGGCGCCGCAAGAGAGGTGGTACTTCATATCTCCTCAACTTTTTGATCTCAACCAGAAAATAGATCTTAACTTGGTTACTCTACTTTCTTTTCAGCTCTTAGAATTTAGTTCTTAGTTCGAAGCAAACAATGGATGCTAAATATCATTTCTCCGGTTTGCAGCTTCAAATCTGCCATGGCACAGCCATAATACGGTTTAATTGATCATGCTTAGGGTTTAATTGATCATGTTGGTTCCGTGGTGGTTTCTTTAATAGAAATCGGAGGGGAAACCCTCTTTTGCTAAAAAAATATGCTTAGAGTTTCCCCCTTTTATGATCACTATACGATCAGAATACGTGCTTCGTGTCATAATAACACTGCTCCACCCATCAAGCTAAACAAGCTTAGTTGTTCAAATACGAATCTGATATTATTAAAACAGAGTTGTTTAATTGGTCAGCTAAATGTTCCTAAATTAGTTTCGAAAATGCATGTTCGCCGCTCGGGTGTGTATCTCTACAGGGTGCCCACGGTGGGCCGGCCCACCCTGGGATTTTGGGTCGTCCCAGGCCCCGATTCCCCTCTGTTCTGCTGCGCGCTTCCGATCTCTACTCGCCCCCAGCCGCCTGCCTCGCCGGCGACTTGCCGTCCCCGGACGGCATGACTCTAGGAGGAGACGCCGGACTAACAGGAGGCCAGGAGCCGCTCGCCCAACAGCGTCACCGCTGCCCGGGCGCGCCGCCGTGCCTACCTTCCCAGTCCGTTCAGGGCTCAGGCGTGCAGCACCCACCAAGCCAACCCGATTTATCCTGAGATACGTCCTCAACACTCAGCAGCCACTCCTCATCACCCATTTTCTAATTGATTCATTACTCATTAGGCAGGACTGTCATTAGGGTTTGTTGTGTGCTCAGTGCTACCTACACTTAATGGTTCAGATGTATTTCGGTAATCTTTAGTACCTCTAAAGTTCACAGGGTTTTCAAAATTCCGGCCCTCGGAACAGAAACTAGTCATTTTGGATTGTTGGTCGTAGTGACATTGACCCAGATTACTACTGCAAGCCAGGTTTGTTGACAATTTTACTTGTCTTTCTTACTCATTCGATATAATATCCAATTATTCACGTCGATTAGTTGCAAACAATAAGTGCTAGACAAACTTCTTCATTCAGATTTTGGACGGTCTCTTACTGCAGTTACAATTCTGCATACTTGTCCTAGTAAGCTCACAAGTAAATGATTGATTCACTACATCTATGCTTGCCTTGTCATATTTGTTGTCAATATTCTTTTAGGGTGGACCACCCTGTTTCTAAATACTGGAACCGTAGACATGAGTGAATAGTATTTCTCTATGTGATCTCTTCCATCATGTGTGGGTAACGAACACTGCATTGTATAGAAAGAAAGTGTCATTTCCAGCTTTTACATAGGTTTCGATCTTTTACATGGAATACAATCTGCCTACTTGCTTTGTGTCGCACTACCAACACTCCACCCTTGAAGCTAAACATTACGCCACTCATAATTGCTTAGTTTATTTGTTCAAATACGAATTTCATATGATTCTAATGTTCCTACTTCAGTTTTGAAATGTGTGCCTGCCTGTTATAGAGACATAAGGGGTTTGTATTTCTGTGTGTGGTCTGGTCAGCACGGTTGGGGAGGTGAACTTTGCATATGCAGGGGTTTATAGGGAGACACTCTCGAGTTGAATCCGCAATGCATTCCATAGATAATCTGACTACTTTTTATGTTTTCATGAATCTCAGATTCTGAACAGCATCATAATGATTATGAGCTTGCGCGCATGAAAAGAATAAAGCAGAACAATGCCATGGCTGTCAAACTTGGCATTAAGGGACTGAAATCAAGTCTGGATGCAATGCAATGCAAACGCTCTCCACCTACAGATTCATGCTCAGAATATGATCCTAACAGTGATTCTGAGCTAGAGGGAGACCTAAGTCAATGTAGCTCCCTAGTGGAGGAGTCAGAGGAAGATGCCCTATCTTATTCACCCATCAAGGTACTTGCTCTAACTTTCCAAGGTTACATTGCTCGCACATATCTTGCAACTGATGCTTTGCATTGCTTCTACTTTGTTGAACTGCCATTAGCTTAGTTTACACATCGTGTATGTGAATACGCCCTGCCTATCCATTTTCAGTACATATTCCATCTGTCATCATACCATATTTATCCATTCAAATGTTGTTCTTGTGTATCAGACGTTCAAAAGGAAGAGGGCGATTGCTGATCGTGGAGGAGCACAAGCAAAGTATTTGGAAAAGGTAGTGGCACCTGATAAATCAAATAGCCCATTAGGTGTAGTTGCAATATCACCTGACCCACAAAATACCCCAACTCTAGCAGACTCTAGCCCTACTACACTGGTCATTTCTGATGCCCCAACTCAGCAGACCCCAACTGCAGCAAACAGTATGATTATGCCAGTTGACATAGCACCAGCTGTACGATGCAAAACCCCCATTCCAGCAAAGAGTACACCAAATCCAGTTGCCAAATCCCTTTTCGAACCAGAGAGAGCCCCAATTGCAGCAAATAGGACCCCTGTTCCATTTCTTCCCAGTTTAGAAGACGAAGCTTATGTTGTTGTCAGGAACTTTGTGCGCATCTTTCCTTCATGGAAAGATTATACCGCAGACACAGAACAATTTCCAGTCTTCCTCCGCAACTTACGCGTAAGTAATGTACTAATGTTATTCATGGTCATTACTGCATATGTTTCTGCTGACAGAAGACACAAGATTTCATTCTTTTAAATAGGCGAGGAGCAAACTGGATTGTGATGACGAGCAAGGGTTGGTTGCGCTTTTCAAGCACTCGTTGATGAAGTATCGTTCCTACCTGAGGCAAGCGCACTTCGATGGCAAGCCTCTGAACGAAATTTCTGTAAAGTCTCCGGTGCTACATTTATCCGACGGTGACTGGAATAATCTTGTTACACATTGGTCTCGGCTGCAGCGTAAGGTACTGTCTATGATATCACATCACAATTTGAACTACATTTCTGCATTTGCCTTAATGTCTCACTTGTACGAAAACTGTTAGCAGAAGAACATTCGTTCTCAAGGGACCACAGAATCTCGCAACTATACTGCACACTGCATTGCTCTTGTGAGTACCTCTTGCCCTGTATGACCATACTTACTTTCATAGTTGTTTGATTATGTAGCATCACTGCACATGTTAGCCTCGTAATCGTCCATTTGGTGGACATTATAAGATCCGTATGGACTCTTACATAAATTTAGAATCAACCCAATGCTTTTGAAGAGGTTTAGCTCTGCAGTCCTCTTGTAAGGACTGAACGTGGTCTATCACTGTACTTACATTAACAGCTACTCCCTCCGTCCCATAATATAAGAACGTTTTGTACAGTACACCAGTGTTCAAAACACTCTTGTATTATGGGAAGAGGGATTGGTTCATTTTGTAGCATTCTGCATCTTATCTCCCTCGCCCACCATTTACTAAAAAAGATCAGATCTATATTTAATCTTACCAACAAGTAGAATACACAGACAATGCCAGTGCAGAAGTGTAGCCCATTGCTCTTGTCAGTACATTTTGTCCTGTAACGCTTGTACTTCCAGGGATTGGTAGTTGATTATGTAGCATCAATCTGCATCTTATCTTCATTATCCTCTATCCCTTCCAGTATTATCATATCTATAATTACTCTCTACAAAATGTAGAGTACAGGCAATGCTTATGAAGAAGATTTTGTGCTGAAATTCTTGAGTTATCCTTCCCTTGACATGGAGAAGGGCATTATAAAGCCGGTGTTAACTGTTAATGTAAGTCAGTCCTTCTAAAGCCTTTATCCTCAACTGCTGTTTAATTTGCTCATACTCCCTATCGTTTACTGCTGTTTAGTTTGCTGTTTCTACCAAAATGCATGTTCGTAAGAACCGTAAGTTCTAAGTTTTACTTGTAAAACCAAATTCCTTATTCATACCATGCACATTACTTAATACTCCCTATATGTATGCTTGTTTTTGTGGATCTATAATCCAGTGTGTGGTGAAGCAGCCCACGTTGCACCTTGTCATCTCCTGTTTTATCTTACTGATGTGGCTGATGATATGAACAACATGCCATGCACATTATCCAAAATAGATACAATGATTTTCTTTGCCCTTCATCTATGCTTGTTATGTTGACATGGTAATCCAGTAGTGTGGTGAAGCTCCCTGCATTATGAACAATGCCAAATTATGCTATTGATATTTTGAACTTATTCTTTATTTTCTAATTTGAAATTGGATAGAATTAACAGAACAGTTATCATCTTTGTTTATACACGTGCAAAACCTGTCATCTCTCTGCTTTGTTTCAGGGTGATATGCCTGATGGCATGCACAAGTCTGCTGAAGGCTATGAGACAAACCCAACATATATTGGAGCAAAGAAGGCAAAACATCTTGAAGATAGCGAGACAACCCCAAAGTCCTGTCTTGATGCAGTGTTCAAGTTACTTGAGACTAACAGGCAGACAAGCTCACAGAATTCGTTGTCTGACTCAGTTCGACTTCTTCAGTCCCAAGTTCTAGCAGAAAGGCATTCTGCAACTCAACTTCGACTTGAAGTCCTATCTCTAAGAAAGATTGCGGAGAACACCAATGAGAACCTCATCGCTAAACAGCTACACCTGGAAGCTATGACCGACATGCTAGGCCGGTCTCACAGCCTTGCTCAGCAGCTTGCGCAGCAGTTCCCCCGCAAGGCTAACCTTTCTTGAACTGTCTTGGAAGTGGTCTCGGTTCAGTATTATTTTCTTATGCTGCAATGGTGCCCAGTTTTTGTAATCTTCTTCTTCGTTGCGCTTTATGATCACTGGTGGCGAACTTCGATGCCCAGTGGATGTAATATACCTTAAATCCTTTATTGTATAGTGTAGGTTTATTCTTAGTTACTATGCCGTAATTTCTTTATTGTATAGAGTAGGTTTGTTCTTAATTCCTACTAGTTACTGCCATCATTCGCTATCTGAAAAAAAAATCAGATGTAGTCGACCGGACCGAAACATTCGACTCTAACGGGCCAGGTTTTTAGCGGGCCACAATTGGGCCGGCCTGCGTCTTTCTTGGGCCCGAATGATTGGGGCCTTCACACATTGCGCCAGGCCCAAACTTACACCGGCCTATATTTTAGTTGGGCCTTTTGTCGACCCAGCGCTTAGTTTGGCCCAGGTAACGTTGGGCAATTATCAGGCTGAATATTGTACTAGCCTGTTACGGCCGAGATGAAACCACGTGCCCTTAGCAGGCCAAAATGCATGTTGGGCCTCAATTTTCACTAGTCGTCGACGGGCCTTCAGCAGGCCGAAATGTAGACCGGGCCGTTTTGGGCCCAGTTAGCTCATGGGCCGTTACCAGGCCGAAACATATCTCGGGCCTTAGTTGGCCCACTGATATCATGGGCCTTTAAGAGGCCGAAAGCTTAGCACAGGCATCAACGGGCTGAATTACGCGACAGGCCTTTAACAGGCCCAAAGTCACGTTGGGCTTAACTGTTGCCACCTTTAGCACGGGCCGTTAGTGGGCCCGATGTCCCGTCGGACCATATATGGCCCATGGGCAGCACGGGCCATTCCCAGGCCGAAAGTCACACCGGGCTGAAATGGGCCCATGTCTACATCAGGCCTCTAACAGGCCGAAAGTCACTGGGCTGTAGTTGGGCCCAAATATTCGGTGAACAATTAACGGGCCAGATCTAGCTTCGGGCCGCAAATGGGCCCAAATATTGGGCGAACAATTAACGGGCCAGATCTGGCTTCGGGCCGTAAATGGGCCCAAATATTGGGCAAACAATTAACGGGCCAGATCTGGCTTCGGGCCGTAAATGGGCCTTTATTAAGCAGGCCGTTATTGGGCTGGCCCACTAGTACCTGATTAAGTTCTACGGGCCTTTGACTGGGCCGGCCTTTTTAACCTATATGGGCCTCTGTTGGGCCCAGCCACGTGTCGACGTATCATAGGCATGTCTCCTCCAATGGACGGGCGACATCTGGCCCACTGACGAGCTGACAGGTGTTCCCTTCGGCCAATCAGAATTTTACTCGTGGAAATTTCCCATTGGTCAGGGCTGTTAACGGGTTATCGGATCCAAAATCCGACCCGATAGCTTAACGGCGTTTCGTTACGGTGGATGCCACGTGTCGGTCACCCTTGACGAAAGCACTTCTGTGACGCGCGATTTATCGTCATGGAAGTGCACACTTCCGTGATGATAATTTTGGCAATGTCATCGAACGCTTCTACGACAGCACAGGTATGACTATCTTGATTCTGTCATAAATTTGTCATGGATGTACATGCATGACAGAAAGCGCGACCTACTGTGACAAACACGTATCATCACGGAAGTGTATTTTTTTGTAGTGATCGCTCTTTCATCAGATTTACTAAACCGGCTTCATAATCGCGACTGGTGTACAGACAGTTCAAGAAGCCAGAGTGAATGTCTTGGGCGTTGAGATGGGCGTAGCTGGACAAATCGGTGTTCCATTTGTCTTTGCCCATAGCAGAAAGCTCATGCTTGGCGCTATGTTTGGATAAGGCAACCGGGTTGCCAGGAGCGGTGTGGCTGACACCGGTAATCATAATGTCATCTTTTGTAACATCAGCAACCTTCATTGAAGTGGACGGTTTATCAGCAGTCTTGGCTGGACTGGCCGGTTTATCATCCGTGCGAGCTGGACTAGTCGGTTGGTCAGTGTGACCGGTGGTGTCAACTTCTACTTGTTCCATGACGAAGTCATAATCTTGTGGTGGCGGATCATCAAGCTGAGCGTCTGTGTTGGTCTCTACTGGATCTGGGGTTTTCTCCAGTTCAATAACCACATTTTCGTCTGACGGTTTGTTTAACCGAGCCTTCTTGCTGGGTCTTAGCTTGGCACTGCGAAGAATAAACATAAAGATCAATACGTCAGGTGAACATAAGTATTAAGAACAAATTTAAGGCATAGCTTAGCCAGGAACTGTCTTGAGGGCTGGAAGCTGTATGGTCGTTGACTCGCCAGAGGATGAGTGAGGCGTGCCCTGATAATTTGAATCAGACAGATTAAGAGGCTGACGGAAACAACCCGCCTTGGGACAAGAAGTGTCAGGAATGTAAGAGACCTCCGATTGACATTTCCAGACTGGAGTATTTGGTAAACCGGCTGAGGTAACTACCTGGCCACTATGCCGGGTTGTGCGGCGAGCTTTGTGTTGCTGCGTCTTCAAAAGAAAGTTTGGGTCCAAGTGAGCAAGGGGGTGAGAAAGTTTTACTTTCCGGTTTGCTCGACAGATTTTCGGTGTTGGCAGAGGATCTGAACCGGAGGAAAGGATAATTACCTCTACATCATCAGCTTGGCTACCTTCAGCGTCGTCCTTATAATAGTCATTGTCAATGAGGTGTATGAAAAATGAACCAAGGGAGTGAAGTTCTACCTCTGAGTCCGGATTAGCCAAGTCAGCATCAGCATTTGGTTCAGAAGATGCAGTCGTCCTCTTCTTGGCAGGTTTCTTGGTAACCTTGGTCTTCTGGCGAAGTGGCTTTGCCGGTTTGTCTTGTGGTTTTGCCGGTTTATCCTATGGTTTTTTCTTCTAGAACGGATCATCACCCTGACAAAGATGAACAAAATTTTGAGAGAGTATTTCAAGGGATTAATCAGAAAACAAAGAAGTCATATGATTCTTACAGCTGGCGGTTTGTTGGAGGTGCAGAAAGGACTTAATCCGGTCTAGCTACAGACAGCTTCCGGTTCATTCAGTATTTTCATCACAGCCTCAGTAACTTCAGCATCTGTAAGCTGAATATCAACATGTCGTAGAGGGTCGTTCAAACTCCCGGTGTATTCACACATTAAACCGGGGCGTCGACTTAAGGGCAATATGCTCCAAGTTATCCAACAACGAGCAAGGTCAACACCTGTTAAACCGTTTTCCATGAAGGCTCTAAGCTTTGATAGTTGTGGAGCATAGTTGGACCTTTCCTTTGCAGTTAATCTCTGAGGAAAGGGATGTGTATTGCTAAGACGGTGAGGGCGGTAACCCGGCAAAGGATTTTCATCAGTTGGAGATGTGTCTTTGCAATAAAACCAGGTCTGGTTCCACTCTTTAGGGTGACTGTGAAGCTTGGCATGAGGGAAGCTGACATCCTTCCTCTTTTGAACCGCCATTCAGCCAAGCTCAGTATTGGGTCCATCTGTGAACTCTGTGTGACGGTTTAAGTAGAAGAAATCCCTAAACAATTCAACTGTGGGCTCCTCTTGAAGATAAGCTTCACAAAAGACTTGGAAATGGCAGATGTTGGACACAGAGTTTGGGCCGATGTCCCGAGGGTGGAACTGAAAACTGGCAAGCACATCCCAGAGAAACTTTGAACCGGGAGGGCTAAAGCCTTGACCCAGATGGTCAATGAAAACAACTATTTCTCTGTCTTTCGGTTCAGGAGTATTTTCCGGACCAGGGGCCCTCCAGTGGATGATCTCTTCCTTGGCTAAAGCGCCAGTTGCAACACATCTGTCTAATTGTTCTTCAGTGACCCGGGAAGGAACCCAGTTACACTCATACACTTGTTTGGCCATTTCAATGGAAAGCTGAAACATGGTTATTGTCGGTTTAAGGTTTATATTGGACAAGTATAAAGCGGCGCAAGAGCAGAAGAAGACAAGAGGTATATACACGTTAAACCGGAATCAGACATGGGAAATGTACAAAGATAAACCGGCTTGGCGGTTCAACAGGGGACTAATGGTACCTACCGGATCATCATTTTTCTACGAGATTAAACCGCCTATTCTGGTATAGAAGATACAGATCTAAGATGCATAAGTGAAGGAAAAACAAGTTTCACAGCTTGGCATGGTAATTTCAGATCCGCAATGCGTTGGAAAATCAAAATATATTCTGACCTAAAGCGCAAGTGCTTAAGCAGTTTAATAGTTCCAGATGAGTTTTTCTACACAAGGCAGATGCTTTAATGAGGAAAACGGAGTTTTAACTACAAAGGCACTGGAAAATATCAGATCTAATTCGCCATTTGTACTACTGAAGAGGAACAGGGAAGAACATCACCAAGAACTTCGAAGAACTCCGATGAGTACAAACCCTAATGATAAGATCTAGGGTGGAAGGAGAGAAGACTTACCAATGGCAATAGAACAGCGGAGAAGCGCCGTGGCTTTCTGGTACGATCAGGTAGATGCAGCGGCCGTTGTTGAGGCAGATGCGAAGCTGGACGACGACGGCAGAGCTCGAAGGTTCGATCGGTGCAAGGAAGAAGACAATGCGAAGAGGCACGGGGGAGAAAATGGAAAAGACCCCCTGGTCCTATTTATAAAGATGACGTCATGGCGGTTTATCATGATTCTGGAAGATGACATCATGGCGGTTTACAAGATTTCCGTGAAGATGGTGATGCGTTGAAGATTGACATGAACCAGTTCAAATCAATCTGGGGCCTAATGTTGAGGATATTACTACTGGGCGTAAACCGGCCAGGAGAGGCCGGGTTATCCCCATAATGGATTATTATATCTAAAGCCCATGAAGACAAGACGGTGGCGCTTTATGAAGGCCCAGGGCCCAAAGACGGTTTAAGGTCTGTAGACGTAAACCGACATTGATATGTAAACTTGTGTTGTAAGATAGAAAGAGCAGAGACCGAGCCGGACACGATTATGAGCCAGCCTCGGGACCCTGTAAACCGACGGGCGTCAACCCGTGTATATAAGGGGACGACCCGGCGGAGGTTTAGGGACAACAGACAACAACTCGAGACCCAGGCAAAGCGTATTCGCTCCCTGGTCATCGAAACCCTAGCAATCCCACAACAACTGGATCGTAGGATTTTACCTTCACCGCAAGGGGCCAAACCAGTATAAACTCTCTGCGTCCCTTGTCCACTTTAACCCCTTTAAGCTAACCCCTTGCGATGGCTCCACGACTAAGTCCTTTCTCTAGGACATCTGCCGTGACAAAACGACGACACGTCCCAAATTTTCAATTTGGAATGTTATACAAAGGTCATTCATGCATATCTTATTTTATTGCATTTTTGTTTGCGATCCTCAAAATTCTAAGCAACTCACGGACCGGCGGATAGAGTTGGGGATTTCACGATTTTCATATTTGAATTTTATCAAATATTGAAACAAGGATTCATTTTGGTTTTAATAAATTTTTCTCTCCAAAAATATATCATATCAGAATATAAGAGAGGAGATAATATGACTTCTCCAAAATAAATTAAATATTGGACGAAAAATATTAAAATCACATAAATTATTTTATTTGGGTTTTATTGCAATTTTATTCGAATTAGGAAAAATACGCATTTTCCAAAATTGCATTATAGGCCCAAATAAATGTTCATCTTGTCCGGCATGTTTTTAGAGGACCGAGAAAATTTATTTCGGGATTTTTGGAGATCGTTTAGTATTTCTTTTGTTTGTTTTTCTGCGCGTCGGAATATTAAAAAAAACGCAACCGACTTATCGGGCCGTGTCCGACCTGGACACTGCGCCCGGGCGGGTTTTTAAGCCAAGGCCCGCGACCCCGAGGCCCAAGCCGCCGCACCCTGCGCCCCGCGCCCTAACCCTAGCCGCCGCCAGCCCGCGCCGCGCCGCCGCTGCCCGCGTCCGCCGCTGCCGAGCCGCCCGTCACCGCCGCGCCGCCCGTCGCCGCCGGATCCCGCCGAGCAGCCGCTGTTGACCGTTGATCGGTCGGTTTTCTTCGGTTAACCATGGTTTTTTCCGGTTTAATCTTTTAGATCGGTTTTTCGTTCGGTTTTTTTAGTTAGCGGACGTTCGTCCATACGTTCATTTTAACGAACGCAGTTCATCCGTTAGTCATAGACTGCGAACGTTCATTCGTTAGCCTGTTTGTCAGTTTTTCTTTTTCCAGGGTTTTTCCGCGATTATTTTTTATCGTGATTTCTGCCCTGATTTTCGTTTTAGTTTATCTTTTCGCTCGTTTATCGGAATCAGGCGATTCAAGCACCTTGATCTTCGTCTCGAAACCCTCTTTCTATGTAACCAACTTGAACAAGATTTTGTTGCTGTAAAATTTGACTTTAGTCCAGATTAGTAATTGGATCTTGTTTCTTTTGCAGTTTGAGTTTCATTGCTCCGTTTGATTTGATTTTTTTTGCAAACCGGAGTTCTTCAGTTGAACTTTCTGATTAGATCTTATTATTTGAGTTTTACCCGTGCATCTTTACTTGATTGCTTATGTATGCTATTGTTTTTTTGTGATAGAATTCCCGGAGTGTGAAGCGTGCTACTACGAGTCTTTAGGATTTGCAGATCGTCAGCAAGGCAAGTAACACATTGATGATACTCTTTTCATACCCAGTTTTATGCATTAGTTTCAACCCTCAAACATTGCATGATTAGGTTGTGATAAACTTGTGGGTTTGGGAAGTAGTTGATGAGGTAGAACCTATTACCTGTTATGCATTCAAACCTTGGGAGTTACTACTATGTTATGCTTATACTACTATGCTATGCTCATAGACGTGGTTTGGTTTGAGAGATCCATGACAGATGTGAGATTGTTTAATTTAATGGTTCAACTTAAGGTGGCAACTTTAATACACATCTGGGTGGATTGTTGGTTTTGGGCACCTAGGGTTATACCAGTGTTGTCCTAGGAGATCCCGGGGTTATACCGTGTGATCCTCCTACGGTCCGCCACCCAGGCTCAAAGGGATTATAAGATTATTCATGCTAGAAACTTCCGTGTGCAGCCACAAGCTATTATGGGCTCTAGCATAGTTGAGTAGGTTGCATGACCTCTTCCAGTGGTAGGCTAGCAGATGTAGGGGATGTAGGTTGGTACTGTCTACCCGGGGTTAGAGTTAATGCTTCTGAAAGACTGTTTCTCGGTCATCCATTTCTCAAACACCATGTAGTGTGAGAAATCCAACGGAGGAGATCGAGTCTTGTGGGGAAAAGTGTGCAAACCTCTGCAGAGTGTATAAACTAATCATGGTTAGCCATGTCCCCGGTTATGGACATCTTGAGTGTCTGGTTCTTGGATTATCATATGGATCTCATCACTCTAAATTAATTTTGTTGGGTTGTCAATTACTTTTAATTAGGATTGAGATGGGGGTACCATTCTCAATGTTTCAACTACCATGTTAGTTAAATAAAATCTATTCCTTTGTTGTAGGGAAAAATTGGCTTTTCTCAAAAATCATATAACCCTAGAGCCTCCACCAGCCATATATGCATGTAGTGATAGCATTTATCTGTTCATTGCTCTACTGTGTTATATTGCCAGCATATTCCATGTGTTGACCCATTTTCGGGCTGCAACGTATCATGTTGTAGACTTTTCAGACGAGGAGTAAGGTTCACTAGGCCGTTGTCGTGCACTCAGCTATGCCGTTGGAGTTGATGGACTCACTTTATCTTCAAAGTCTTCCGCTGTTATCTTATTTAGATGGCCTTAAGCCATATTTATTGTAATAAGTTCTTTCTTGAGACATTTAGTGTAATAAGTGTGTGATTGCTACTCTGTTATAAATCCTTCGAGTACTGTGTGTGTCAGCATTACCGATCCAGGGATGGCACTGAAGCACAGAGACTTGACCGCCTGAGGTCGGGTCGCTATAGAGGTAGTATAGTGACATAGTCTATGATAGCGTGTACCGTGCCTTTAAGCTTAAAATCGTTGGAGTTGGCTCCATGCTATGAGGCCGTCTCAAAGCATTTTTTCGATTAAAATAATCTTCTTGCCCTACCATACATCCTGGTGATTGTAGTTTGCACGCTCATCTGGTCAAGACAGGAATATATATTTTAATTTGTGGTGGGGTAAATTTTAGAGGTTGCAGCAAATATATTGTACACTCGGGTCTTTTAGCCAAGTTTTTAGAGGCAAGCATGTGGGGCCAGTGCTATGATGTGCCGCGTCAACTCGTACAACAAGGAGAAGCTTGATTATACTACTACACGCCCTCTCCTCGCCCATGCGCGCGGTGGCTCACAGACGAGGACAGGCTTTTGCTTACTACAACAAGCTATCCCTCCCGCATGTGGTGGACGGACATGCATCAGTTGATTCGATACTTTAGAAGTAGTAACATCATTGTTCTTCTTCTCGAAGAGGCGAAGAGCCAAGCGCAAGCCGAATGTGGCAGTTGCGAACGCTCGTGTTGCAGTCTTTGTGTAGGGGTGGGGCGTGGTGTGGAGCCTTGGAGCACGCATATAGCCAGGCTCTTGCATGAGACAAAATTGCCATGTAAGCAGGCTACAAGCCCACTATTGTACTTGCTCTTAGTAATAGTATAGCCCTGTCAACTAGAAAGGAGGGACTACTCCCTCCGTTCCTAAATACTCCCTCCCTATTTATTTGGTCCGCATATTAGCTTTGGTAAAAGTCAAGCTTTATAAACTTTGACCAAGTTTATAAAAAATTAACATAAGCAATAATAAATCAATACAATTAGATTTATTATTGAATGCACTTTCACATCATATATATTTGTTATGATAAATTTTTATATTATTTTTTATAAACCTGGTCAAACTTTATGAAAATTTGACTTCAGTCAACTCTAATATGCAGAGTAAATAAAAATGGAGGGAGTATTTGCCTTTCTAGAGATTTCAACAAGTGACTACACCCTAAATGAGTACATACGGAGCAAAATGAGTGAATCTACACAGTAAATAAATACGTAGTTCTCTCGTTTTCCTCTCCGGCTTGGTCGCGGTGCACAATACTGAGTATACTACTACTGACTAGTCTCTTTTTGACATGCATTTACGTTGATACGGCTTGAATGCCAACGAGGCAGGGGGTAGCGATTCCCGAAACATTGAACGGTCAATGATGCCTCCGCATTCAATTAGCATGCAGAGGTAGGAGTAAGTAATTGGAGAAGAAGAATGGAGCCAGCATGATGTGAATGCAACACAGTCTGGACTCTCACAAAGGCGCCCCACCACTCCAATCCATCTACTCCTAGTCTCTGCGCAACACTGCCCACTCCAATCCAAGACCACAACCAAGTGACCAGAAGCCACAAGCACCCATGGTGTCGATGGACGCGAGCGGCAGTCGGCTGTGCCGGATCGTCCAAGACGCCGGTCTGCGGCCGCGCACCATGCAGCGTTTCCAGATGGTGCTGGCGACTGCTGGCGTCATAGCCTTTGTCAGCGCCGTCTTTGCCACTCGCAAGTGTCAGATGATGGTCAACTCCATCCGCAAGTTCACCATCGTCAAGAAGCGCGTGGATGACCTTGTCGTACTGCTCCAGCCCGCACGCCCAGGCTCCTTGTTGCCTGCCACCCTCATCGGCCTCCAAGGTGACGAACTCTTTGAAGCACTGGTGGCCTTGTAGCTGCTGGAGGTTGCGGAAAAGAATGTGCACCTCGAGGCCGCGCTCGCCGCGCATCGCCTCGCCATGCAAGAAACCATCGACCTGCACATCCACGTCTACGAGGAAATCGTCCACATAGGCCACTACAAGGCCAGCGAGGACAGAAAGACGTTGGCCTTCTTCCAGCGGCTGGAATCTTTGGACGCCATTGTTCATAAGCTCGTCGACCTGGCCACGAAAGCCGCTGCTACTTAGCCGCTATTCGGTGGGCCGGCGCCCTGAGTCGAGGAGGTGGACGTCATCGATGGATGCATCTTTCTTCTTGCCTCCTGCAACCAACACTGCATTGCTTTGTGGCCTTAATGTTTTATTAGTGTATGGCATTTTTATTCCAGTCGTAAATGACATGTGTGATCCCTTGCTCTTATTTGGCGTTAATTATATGTAGTATCATGGTCTTCGACCTGGTGTACTACCTAGTTCCTGGTTTATTAGTCCCTTTTGTAATTTGTGCTATATTTTGACCAAAGATTTAACTGACAAAATGTTAGTGTATGTCAACAAAAATTATATTATTTGATTTGTATTTGAACATACTTTTCAATGATATAACTTTGCTGACATGCATGAACCTTTCGTTAGTCAAATTTATGGTCAAAATTTGGCACAGATTACGACGGGGAGCAATAAACCAGGACGGAGGTAGAGTGGTCCATCACCATCGTGTTTTTGTCTAATTTTGACTTCAGTGACCCAACCTACATGGAGGGAGTGTTGTATATATTAGCGCGACAACCAAACTTATATATTCAAAACTGAGCATTACTACAAGTCACGAGTTCAAAACGAGAAAGTGGAACAAGTACAGCATGCCTGTGACATTCGGGTCGCACTAATACGTCTCCAACGTATCTATAATTTTTGATTGTTCCATGCTATTATTTTATCTATTTGGATGTTTTATATGCATTAATATACTATTTTATATGATTTTTGGGACTAACCTATTAACCTAGAACCCACTGGCAATTTCTGTTTTTTCCTTGTTTTAGAGTTTCGCAGAAAAGGAATACCAAACGGAGTCCAAACGGAATAGAACTTTCGCGATGATTTTTCTTGGACCAGAAGACGCCCAGGAGACTTGGAGTCCAAGTTAGAAGAGCCGTAAGGCGGCCACAAGGGTGGAGGGCGCACCCAGGGGGTAGGGCGTGCCCCCCAACCTTGTGGGCCCCTCGTAGACCCCCTGACCTAGATCTTCCTCCTATATATACTCTTATACCCCAAAAACATCCAGGGGAGCCACGAAACCACTTTTCCACCGCCGCAACCGTCTGTACCCATGAGATTCAATCTTGGGGCCTTTTCCGGCATCCTGCCGGAGGGGGATTCGATCACGGAGGGCTTCTACATCAACACCATTGCCTCTCCGATGAAGCGTGAGTAGTTTACTTCAGACCTACGGGTCCATAGCTAGTAGCTAGATGGCTTCTTCTCTCTCTTTCATTCTCAATACAAAGTTCTCCTCAATGTTCTTGGAGATCTATTCGATGTAATAATCTTTTGCGTTGTGTTTGCCGAGATGCGATGAATTGTGGATTTATGATCAGCTTATCTATGAATATTATTTGAATCTCCTCTGAATTCTTATATGCATGATTTGATATCTTTGCAAGTATCTTTGAACTATTGATTTGGTTTGGCCAACTAGATTGGTTTTTCTTGCAATAGGAGAAGTGCTTAGCTTTGGGTTCAATCTTGCGGTGTCATTTCCCAGTGACAGTAGGGGCACCAAGGCACGTATTGTATTGTTGCCATCGAGGATAAAAACATGGGGTTTTCATCATATTGCTTGACTTAATTCCTCTACATCATGTCATCTTGCTTCAGGCGTTACTCCGTTCTTTATGAACTTAATACTCTAGATGCATGCTGGATAGCGGCCGATGTGTGGAGTAATAGTAGTACATGCAGAATCGTTTCGGTCTACTTGACATGGACGTGATGCCTATATTCATGATCATTGCCTTAGATATCGTCATAACTTTGCGCTTTTCTATCAATTGCTCGGTAGTAATTTGTTCACCCACCGTAATATTTTCTATCTTGAGAGAAGCCTCTAGTGAAACCTATGGCCCCTGGGTCTATTTTACATCATATTAGTTTCCCATCAACTTGCCAATTTTTGTCGCCGTTCCTTTACTTTGCAATCTTTACTTTCCATTTCATAAACCAAAAATATTACTTTACCATTTATCCATCTAGATCAGATCTCACTTTGCGAATAATCATGAAGGGATTGACAACCCCTTTGTCGCATTGGTTGCAAGTTGGTGTTTGTTTGTGCAGGTATTCGCTGGCTTGTTGCGTTGTCTCCTACTGGATTGATACCTTGGTTCTCAAAACTAAGGGAAATACTTACGCTACTTTGCTGCATCACCCTTTCCTCTTCAAGGGAAAGACCAACGCAAGCTCAAGAGGTAGCAAGAAGGATTTCTAGCGCCGTTGCCGGAGAGATCTACGCCAAGTTAAGACATACCAAGTACCCATCATAAACTCTCATCCCTCGCATTACATTATTCGCCGTTTGCCTCTCATTTTCCTCTCCCCCACTTCTAAAACGATTTTCGAAAAGATTCGCCTTTTCTTCGCCCCTCTAGGGTTCATAAGTGTGTAATTGAAGAATTGCATGCCAAAGATGATAACACTGAGATCTATTCGTGTTTTATGCCTAGCTAGGGGCGTTAAACAATAGCGCTTGTTGGGAAGCAACCCAATTTTATTTTTTTTGCTTTTTAGGTTCTGTTTAGTAGTAATTTTTTCATCTAGCCTCTGGTTAGATGTGGTTTTGTGTTTTAGTTAGTGTTTGTGCCAAGTAAGACCTTTGGGATAGCCTACGGTGATAGTTGATTTGATCTTGTTGAAAAACAGAAACTTCTGCGCACACGAAAATAATTTTCATAAATCACATGAACGTGATTTTTAGTTGATTATTTTTGCAGAGGATTAATAAACAAATTGCTTAGGACTTCCTAATTTCTCAGGATTTTTGTAGTTGCAGAAGTATTCGAAATATCCAGATTGCTACAAATTGTTCTGTTTTTTTATAGATTCTGTTTTTCGTGTGTTGTTTGCTTATTTTGATGCATCTATGGCTAGTATCGGTGGGGAATGAACCATAGAAAAGTTACAAGACATTATATATTACACGAATATAAATAAAGAATGAGTTCACAACAGTACCAAAAGTGGTGATTTATTTTCTTATACTAACGGAGCTTACGAGATTTCATGTTGGAGTTTTGTGTTGTGAAGTTTTCAAGTTTTGGGTAAGGATTTGCTGGACTATGGAATAAGGAGTGGCAAGAGCCTAAGCTTGGGGATGCCCAAGGCACCCCAAGGTAATATTCAAGGATGTCAAAAAGCCTAAGCTTGGGGATGCCCCGGGAAGGCATCCCCTCTTTCGTCTTCTTCTATCGGTAACTTTACTTGAGGCTATATTTTTATTCACCACATGATCTGTGTTTTGCTTTGAGCGTCTTGTATGATTTAAGTCTTTGCTTTTTAGGTTGACACAATCATCCTTACTATACACAACTTTTGGGAGGGACACGCATGAATCGTGATTTATTAGAATACTCTATGTGCTTCACTTATATCTTTTGAGCTAGGCAATTTTGCTCTGGTGCTTCACTTATATCTTTTTAGAGCACGGCGGTGGTTTTATTTTATAGAAATTGATGAACTCTCGTACTTCACTTATATTATTTTGAGAGTCTTTAGAACAGCATGGTAATTTGCTTTGGTTATAAAAGTAGTCCTAATATGATAGGCATCCAAGAGGGATATAATAAAAACTTTCATATAAAGTGCATTGAATCATATGAGAAGTTTGATTCCTTATGATTTTTTTGAGATATGAAGATGGTTATATTAGAGTCATGCTAGTAAGTAGTTGTGAATTTGATAAATACTTGTGTTAAAGTTGTGAGTCCCGTAGCATGCACGTATGGTGAACCGTTATGTGATGAAGTTGGAGCATGATTTATTATTGATTGTCTTCCTTATGAGTGGCGGTCGGGGACGAGCGATGGTCTTTTCCTACCAATCTATCCCCCTAGGAGCATGTGTGTAGTACTTTGTTTTGATGACTAATAGATTTTTGCAATAAGTATGTGAGTTCTTTATGACTAATGTTGAGTCCATGAATTATACGCACTCTCACCTTTCCACCATTGCTAGCCTCTCTAGTACCGCGCAACTTTTGCCGGTACCATAAACCCACCACATACCCTTCCTAAAAACAGCCACCATACCTACCTATTATGGCATTTCCATAGCCATTCCGAGATATATTGCCATGCAACTTTCCGCTGTTCCGTTTATTATGACACGCTTCATCATTGTCATATTACTTTGCATGATCATGTAGTTGACATTGTATTGGTGGCAAAGCCACCGTTCATAATTCTTTCATACATGTCACTCTTGATTCATTGCACATCCCTGTACAGCATCGGAGGCATTCAAATAGAGTCATATTTTGTTCTAAGTATCGAGTTGTAATTTTTGAGTTGTAAGTAAATAAAAGTGTGATGATCTTCATTATTAGAGCATTGTCCCAAGTGAGGAAAGGATGATGGAGATTATGATTCCCCCACAAGTCGGGATGAGGCTCCGGACGAAAAATAAAAAAATAGAAATAAAAGAGGCGAAAAAATGAGAGAAGGCCCAAATAAAAAAATGAAAGAAAAGGAGAGAAGGGACAATGTTACTATCCTTTTTGCCACACTTGTCCTTCAAAGTAGCACTATGATCTTCATGATAGAGAGTCTCCTATGATATCACCTTCATATACTAGTGGGAATTTTTCATTATAGAACTTGGCTTGTATATTCCAATGATGGGCTTCCTCAAAATGCCCTAGGTATTCGTGAGCAAGCAAGTTGGATGCACACCCACTTAGTTTTTTTAAGCTTTCATAAACTTATAGCTCTAGTGCATCCGTTGCATGGCAATCTCTACTCACTCACATTGATATCTATTGATGGGCATCTCCATAGACCATTGATACACCTAGTTGATGTGAGACTATCTCCTTCTTTTTGTGTTCTCCACAACCACCGTCTATCCCACCTATAGTGTTATGTCAATGGCTCACGCTCATGTATTATGTGAAAATTGAAAAAGTTTGAGAACGTCAAAAGTATGAAACAATTGCTTGGCTTGTCATCGGGGTTGTTCATGATTTGAATATTTTGTGTGATGAAGATGGAGCATAGCCATTCTATATGATTTTGTAGGGATAAGCTTTCTTTGGCCATGTTATTTTGAGAAGACATAATTATTTTGTTAGTATGCTTGAAGTATTATTGTTTTTATGTCAATATTAAACTTTTGATTTGAATCTTACGAATCTGAACATTCATGCCACAATAAAGAGAATTACATGGATAAATATCTTAGGTTGCATTCCACATCAAAAATTCTATTTTTATCATTTACCTACTCGAGGACGAGCAGGAATTAAGCTTGGGGATGCTTGATACGTCTCCAACGTATATATAATTTTTTATTGTTCCATGCTGTCTATTATCTGTTTTGGATGTTTTATATGCATTAATATGCTATTTATATGATTTTTGGGACTAACCTATTAACCTAGAGGCCAGTGCGAGTTTATGTTTTTTCCTTGTTTTAGAGTTTCGCAGACGAAGTCCAAACGGAATAAAACTTTCGCGATGATTTTTCTTGGACCAGAAGACACCCAACAGACTTGTAGTGCATGTCAGAAGAGCCGCGAGGCGGCCACAAGGGTGGAGGGCGCGCCCGCCAACCTTGGGGGCCCCTCGTAGACCCCCTGACCTAGATCTTCCTCCTATATATACTCTTATACCCCAAAAACATCCAGGGGAGCCACGCAACCACTTTTCCACTGCCGCAACCTTCTGGACCCGTGAGATCCCAGCTTGGGGCCTTTTTCGGCATCCTGCCGGAGGGGGATTCGATCACGGAGGGCTTCTACATCAACACCATTGCCTCTCCGATGAAGCGTGAGTAGTTTACTTCAAACCTATGGGTCCATAGCTAGTAGCTAGATGGCTTCTTCTCTCACTTTGATTCTCAATACAAAGTTCTCCTCGATGTTCTTGCAGATCTATTCGATGTGATACTCTTTTGCGGTGTGTTTGCCGAGATCTGACGAATTGTGGATTTATGATCAGCTTATCTATCAATATTATTAGAATCTCCTCTGAATTCTTATATGCATGATTTGATATCTTTGCAAGTCTCTTCGAACTATCGATTTGGTTTGGCCAACTAGATTGGTTTTTCTTGCAATGCCAGAAGTTCTTAGCTTTGGGTTCAATCTTGCGGTGTCCTTTTCCAGTGACAGTAGGGGCAGCAAGGCACATATTGTATTGTTGCCATCAAGGATAAAAAGATGGAGTTTTCATCATATTGCTTGAGTTAAGTCATCTACATCATGTCATCTTGCTTAAGGCATTACTCTGTTCTTTATGAACTTAATACTCTAGATGCATGCTGGATAGCGGTCGATGTGTGGAGTAATAGTAGTAGATGCAGAATCATTTTGGTCTACTTGACATGGACGTGATTCCTATATTCATGATCATTGCCTTAGATATCGTCATAACTTTGCGCTTTTCTATCAATTGCTCGGTAGTAATTTGTTCACCCATCGTGATATTTTCTATCTTGAGAGAAGCCTCTAGTGAAACCTATGGCCCCCGGGTCTATTTTACATCATATTAGTTTCCCGTCAACTTGCCAATTTCTGTCGCCGTTCCTTTACTATGCAATCATTACTTTCCATTGCATAAACCAAAAATACCAAAAATATTACTTTACCGTTTATCCATCTCTATCAGATCTCACTTTGCGAATAACCGTGAAGGGATTGACAACCCCTTTGTCGTGTTGGTTGCAAGTTGTAGTTTGTTTGTGCAGGTATTCGGTGGCTTGTTGCATTGTCTCCTACTAGATTGATACCTTGGTCCTCAAAACTGAGGGAAATACTTATGCTACTTTGCTGCATCACCCTTTCCTCTTCAAGGGAAAAACCAACGCAAGGTCAAGAGGTAGCATGCACCCTCACACGGTCGCGGTGCACAATGTAGTAAATGACTAGTCTCTTCTTGACCCGCGTTTACATTGATACGGCTTGAATGGCAAGGAGGGAGAGGGTAGCGGTTCCCGAGACATTGAACGGTCAATGATGCATCCTCAATTAGCATGCAGAGGGAATTAACTGGAGAAGCAGGATAGAGCTAGCACGATGTGAATGCAACAGAGTTTGGACTCTCGTATAAAGGCGCCCCACCACTCCAATCCATCTACTCCTAGTCTCTGCGCAACACTGCTCACTCCAATCCAAGACCAAGTGACCAGAAGCCACAAGCACCTATGGAGGCGATGGACACGAGCGGCAGTCGGCTGTGCCAGATCATCCAAGACGCCGACCTACGGTGCTGCACTACACAGCGTTTCCAGACGGTGCTAGCGATCGCCGGCGTCGTAGCCCTCGCTGACGCCGGCTTCGCCTCCCGCATGGACGACATGATGGTCCGCTCCATCTGCAAGTTCACCACCTTCAAGAAGCACGCGGACGACCTTGCCGTACTACTCCAGCCTGGGCGCCAGGCTCCTCATTGCCTGCCACCCTCATCGGCCTCCATGGTGATGAATGAGGGAGTCCTGGACTAAGGGGTCCTCGGGCGTCCGGCCTGTTAGCCATGGGCCGGACTGATGGGCTGTGAAGATACGAAGACCGAAGTCTGCACCCGTGTCCGGATGGGACTCTCCTTGGCGTGGAAGGCAAGCTTGGCGACCAAATATGTAGATTCCTTTCTTTGTAACCAACTTGGTGTAACCCTAGATCCTCCCGGTATCTATATAAACCGGAGGACTTAGTCCGGAGGAGAGAGATTCATTACCATAGTCATACAAGCTAGACCTCTAGGGTTTAGCCATTACGATCTCGTGGTAGATCAACTTTTGTAATACTCATATTCATCAAGATCAATCAAGCAGGAAGTAGGGTATTACCTCCATACAGAGGGCCCGAACCTGGGTAAACATCGTGCTCCCCTGTCTCCTGTTACCATCGACCTCAGACGCACAGTTCGGGACCCCCTACCGGAGATCCGCCGGTTTTGACACCGACATTGGTGCTTTCATTGAGAGTTCCACTGTGCTGTCCTCAAAAGGTCTCATGGCCCCTTCAATTGGCAACAATGATGCTGTCCAAGGAGAAACTTTCCTCCCCAGACAAATCTTTGTGTTCGGCGGCTTCGCACTGCGGGCCAACTCGTTTGGCCATCTGGAGCAGATCGATAGCTACGCCCCTAGCCATCAGGTCAGATTTGGGAGCTTGAACTATGTCGCAGACATCCGTGGAGATTTGATCTTCGCCGGATTCAAGACCGCGGCGACCGCTCCTGGTCACCTTGATGAACATGACTTAAATCTGTCATCGGACCGCATTCAGGAGATAGCTCCTGTAACTGCTCTGGCCTTAGATCCGGAGCATACGGCGCCATCCAAGGACCGGAGGCTCAACCCCACCACGGAGGCCATAGATTCCCCGGCGTTGGAGCCGCACATGGACTTAGCCTCACACGATATTTGTGTCACCGGAACACCGGACTCGTCTCTGGTTATAGGTTCCGAACCATGTGAGTCCGCGGACGCTGAACTTGATCGCTTATCGATCTTTGAGTTCAGCGCCGCAGACATCTTCCAGCACTCGCCCTTGGGCGATGTGCTTATCTCATTAAAAAACCTGTCCTTGGCGGGGGACCCATAGCCGAATTATGTCTGGTTTGAACTAGGGGCTGATGATGGAGAATTTTGCTTCCCACCCGCCACCCACTTAATAGGCACGGTCGAGGATTTAACCGACATGCTTGATTACGGCTCCGAAGACATCGACGGTATGGACAACGATGTTGATGAGGAGCAAAACCAAAATCGGCCATTTACTGGACGCTGGACGGCCACTTCTTCGTATGATGTGTACATGGTGGATACACCCAAAACAACCAACGACGATGACAAGGAAAATCCAGTCGAGAATAAACCTCCTGAGACACAGCACAAACACCGGCGTCCTCGGCGCCGCTCTAAGTCACGTCGTTCAAAAGACAGCAATGCTGGCACCGGCAAAAATAATACTCCGGACGATGCCGAAAACAATGAAGACCTTGCTGAGGTAACATCCAAACAAGAGGAGCAAGAAAACGGGCAAGCTAGCCCCGACGAACAGGCCAGGCCCAACGACTCGGAGGACGGTAGTTATCGTCCGCTCTCCGAGGATGAGGAAGGCCTCGGCAATGAAGATTTCATCGTGCCTGAGGAACCTCTCGAGCAGGAGCGCTTCAAGCGCCAGCTAATAGCCACCGCAAAGAGCCTGAAAAAGAAGCAGCAGCAGCTTCAAGCTGACCAAGATCTGCTCGTCGACAGGTGGACTGATGTTCTGGCAGCCGAAGAATATGGTCTCAGAAGCCCAGCCAAGAGTTACCCGAAGCAAAGGTTGCTACCCCACTTTGATGAAGAGGCGCCGGAGCCCATACCTCCCTCGCGTAATGCGGCCGATCGACCACTACGCGGTCGAGACAGTGCGGCGGACTGACCACCATGTGGTCGGGATAGAGCGTCAACTCAGGCCGAACAGCAGCCTTCCCCACCGCCACGTAAAAATAGAGACAAAACAGTTCGGGGTCATACATAGGACCTCCAGCAGACCCTGGATAGTAGAGCAGGATATACCCGATCGATCTACGGATTGCGAGGACGTTCCTTGACATGTGATGATGGCTACCTATTCGGACGTGACAAACCTAGTCACACCCGAGCCGACAACCGCAGACGGACTCCATCGGAGCTATGTCGCGATGCGGCCAGGTATAGAGGCGCCGCACACCCTCTTTGCTTCACTGATGAAGTAATGGATCACGAATTCCCCGAAGGGTTCAAACCCGTGAATATTGAATCATACGACAGGACAACTGATCCCGCGGTATGGATCGAGGACTTTATCCTCCACATCCACATGGCCTACGGAGATGACCTCCACGCTATCAAATACCTCCCACTAAAGCTTAAAGGACCAGCTCGGCACTGGTTAAATACCCTGCCTGAAAATTCTATTGGCAGCTGGGAGGACTTGGAAGAAGCCTTCCTCGACAACTTCCAAGGTACATATGTTCGGCCACCAGACGCCGATGACTTAAGCCACATAGTCCAACAACCTGGAAAATCAGCCAGGAAATTCTGGACTTGGTTCCTAACCAAAAAGAACCAGATCGTCGACTATCCAGATGTCGAAGCCCTAGGGGCCTTTAAACATAGCATCCGCGATGAATGGCTCACCCGCCACCTCGGCCAAGAAAAGCCAAAATCTATGGCAGCCCTTACGGCACTCATGACCCACTTTTGCGCGGGTGAGGATAGTTGGCTGGCTCGTAGCAAAAAGACAGCCAGCAAGGCAGGCCCCTCCGAGGTCAAAAACAGCAACGGCATGCTCCGACGTAACAGACACAAATGCCGAAGCAATGGTGATAATACCGACGACACTACAATCAACGCCGGATTCAGCGGCTCCAAGTCCAGCCAGCGGAAGAAACCATACAAAAGAAACAATCAGGGACCATCCAGCCTGGACCGCATACTCGATCGCCCGTGCCAGATACATGGCACCCTAGACAAACCAGCCAATCATACCAACAGAGAATGTTGGGTTTTTAAATAGGCCAGCAAATTAAACGCTGAGAATAGGGAAAAGGGATCACAAAGCAAGGACGATGACAAGGAGCCCCGGCAACCGAACACAGGGGGACAAAAGAAGTTTCCCCCTCAAGTCAAAACAGTGAACATGATATATGCTACACACATCCCCAAAAGGGAGTGCAAGCGCGCACTAAGGGACGTCTACCGATAGAGCTAGTCGCCCCAAAATTCAATCCATGGTCGTCATTCCCAATAACCTTTGATCGTCGGGATCACCCGACTAGTATCCGTCATGGAGGTTCAGCCGCACTAGTCGTCGACCCAATCATTGATGGATTTCACCTGACGCGCGTCCTTATGGACGGAGGTAGCAGCCTCAACCTGCTCTATCAGGATACAATGCCAAAAATGGGCATTAATCCATCACGGATCAAGCCCGCAAAGACTACCTTCAAAGGATTCATACCAGGTGTAGAGGCTCGTTGTACGGGCTCAATCACGCTAGAGGTTGTCTTCGGATCTCCAGACAATTTCCGAAGCGAGGAGTTAATCTTTGACATCGTCCCCTTTCGCAGTGGCTATCACATACTACACGGACGAACCGCATTCGCTTGATTCAATGCAGTGCCACACTATGCTTACCTCAAGCTCAAGATGCCCGGTCCACAAGGCGTCATAACGGTCAATGGAAATACGGAACGCTCCCTCCGTATAGAAGAGCACAGCTGCCTTAGCAGCAGAAGTACAGAGCGGCCTTCTCAAGCAGAACCTTAATTCGGCTGCCGAGCCCACGGACACCGTTAAGAGGGTCCGAACTACCCTGCAACAGGACAGCTCGGCTCCTCAGGAGCTCGACTAGCAATCCGGCCTCCATCTCAGTCCCGATCAAGTGGTGGCATTTGTGCCGTGCGTACATAACTATGCACTCAAAATTCCATGGGCATCGACGGAGGCATAGCTAGCTTGTGATCCACAGTATGGCTCAACCGGCACCAGATACACACATACTTTCACTTTTCCTTTTTCCCCTTTTTTAGGTCTCAATCCCGCGGGCCCCATCTGATGGCCTGATCATCAGTCCTCTTGAAGGACAAACACACCAAGACGACAAGACACACAGACATATGGGGGACTTCCTAGGTGGTTTCGTTAACAATCACTCTACCTGTTTTTCAGGACCCACATGCAGCTCTCCCTTGGTTTTGGCATGTTAAATAGCATGTTGCTCGTCGCACTACTTGTATCAAATGCGCCTTGACGTATTAATCAAATTACACTGGAAACAGTTCGCGGCCTGAGCTTTAGGGCCCTAGCTTATTATCTTTGCACCCTCTCTATTTTCCTTTCTTTTTTTTCTTTCCCTCCTGTGGGTAACCTTATCAGATAGCACCCGTACACTTTGGTACGTTTCATATTTGCCACGGGCCTCATAGCACCCCGCACTACAGCAACAAAAGTCCGAACACTTTTTATAAGTATAGTTCGACACCCCGAATTTAGAACTATATGCATTGGCTCCGAATCATGTCTTTGGTCAATAGTTGGGTTACCCGGCTCCTGTGCTTGCTACCTTATGTTCTGCTATATCGGCTAAGGTAGTAAAGGGAGAACTACTGCGATTGTGCCTTGGTTTATCCAAAGGAGCACCTCGGTAGAGAAAGCCGAAAACTGACTGTCATGATGCGGCGAGAGCCGGTCAGCTCTTCAGAGGTTGCAAATCGTTGGAGATTTCTTCCGCATTACGCGAAGGATAGGTACTTCCCGATCAGGCGCTTATAGCACTCTAGTTCGGATACTAGGGGCTGCGCCAACATTTTTATTGTCAAACTCCTATGGCTATGTGAGGGCGTTAAAGCCGCATAGTCTGATTGCCTGGTTCGTTGCGCTAAACAGCTCCTTCAAGGACCATATAATTGGATCAAGAGTGTTTAGATTCCATCCCGAACACCTCCGTACTACCTACATGGGGGCAGAAGCCGACGACTGGCCAACCCTCAGATTTCATACAACACGGCCGCACAGGAGGTAATTTTTTTAACATAACAAACATTATATCACAAACTCACTTTGTTTTATCATACAAGGTAGAGGCAACTTGAATGCATTCATTCAAAGATAATGTCTTGCGAACACTGCGTCGCTACAATACGAGACCCCTCCGGGACGTCTCCAAAATACCTCTCGGTTGTGTGGTGCTCCTTGCCCTCTGGTGGCCCCTCGGTCACAATCTTGATGGTGTCCACCTTCGCCCACCAGATCTTGACGCGGGCAAAGGCCATACGCGCGCCCTCGACGCAGACGGACCACTTGACGGCATCCAGCCAAGGACAGGCATCCACCAGCTGCTTCACGAGGCTGAAGTAACTGCTGGGTATAGCTTCGGCTGGCCACAGCCGGATTATTAAATCCTTCATGGCCAGTTCGGCCACCCTGTGCAGCTCGACCAGCTGTTTTAGCTGATCACTGATGGGCACCGGATGTTCTGGCGCAAGATATTGCGACTAGAACAGCTTCTCTGTGGAGCTCCTTTCTTCGGCTCGGAAGAACTCCGCGGCGTCGGACACACTACGTGGCAAATCAGCAAAAGCCCCTGGAGAACTCTGAATCCGTGTTAGTAAAAGATACTTCCTCTTCACATATTTGCTTTGCATACTGAATGACTTACCCGCCGCGATCTTCCTGGCCTCCTGGATCTCCTGGAGGGCGTCCTGGGCCTCACTCCGGGCCGTCTCCACGCTCTGACGAGCCTTGGCGAGTTCGGTCTCTTGAGCAGACGCATCGCGCTCCAAGGTCTCGCACTTCCTCACCACGTCCTGGAGCTCTTGCTGGACCTCGTTGACCTGGGCCTTGAGCTTCTTACGGGCGGCGTGCTCCTTGACAGCCTTCCCCTCGGCTTCGGCCAGGGCCTTTTTCAGGGCCTCGACCTCGGTCTTCGCTCCTATACATATCATGACACTTCGGTCAATATATATTATTTTACTCTTTTCGAATATACAATGGGTTATTACATACCTTGATTCTCCTGGATCTGCCTCCTCACCTGGCCGAGCTCCTCCTCGGCCTGCTCCAGTCTCTGCTTCAGTCCGGAGACTTCGGCAGTATGCGAGGCCGCGGCCAGCAGCGACGCCTGCGTATTCATTTCAGACATATTTAGTTAGCTTCCTGCAAATAGGGGATTGATCCTCTGTCCGGCTCTTCTTTCCGAACACCGGACAGTGTCTCAGGGGCTACTATCTATATTGGGATCTTCTTTTTTCGTCGCTTACCTCAAAACCTGTCAGCAGGCTGCTGCAGGCTTCGGTTAGTCCACTCTTGGCGGACTGAACCCTTTCAATTACCGTGCCCATAAGAACACGATGCTCATCCACAATGGAAGCACTTCGCAGCGCTTCCAGCAGATTATCCGGTGCCCCTGGCAGGACAGGGTCACCGGCGGAATGGGAATACCCCCTTCTTTTGAAGGAGGTTGCGTGCCAGATTCCGGAGCCGCATCAGTCTCCGGAACCAAGTCCGGCTGAGGGCCGAACTGAATACGGCCCTCATCACCAGCCTCCATGGGGATTGGCTCCCCCTGGTGTCCGGTGACAGGGGTTTCGCCTTCTGGCGCCTCCTGAACCTCTCCCCAGCCTGGGAAAGTCCTTCGGGACAGCACCTCGGTGTCGCCCTTGGTCTTGGGGGAGTGAGCGGTCGGCGGCGACTCGCTGGCCATCGCCTTTGAGTCCAATGAACCTCCTGACGAGGATCGCTGGGAGCTGTCATTGGCGGACTGCAATAGCATAATTAACCATATCAATACAACAAAGAGGAGAGGCTAGATTCATGGGCATGTATGAGTCTTAGCACTTACGATGCAGCCCGAGGCTTAGTGCGGGGGCGTCGCTCCGGACTGCTGTTGACGTCCATGCGGAGTTATCCGCGAGGGACCCTACCCTTTCTTGGACGTCTCCGCCTCCAGGTTCATGGAGGCCGCCCTCTTCTTCTTTCCCTCATCAGCGAGAGGGTTTTTCTCCTCCTCCTCATCATCGTCGTCCTCGGCGGTGGAGGAAAGGGTCACTTCGTCTTCGGACATCACGTCCGAAGCACCCTTGCGACGGGGGTCACTTTGGCCCCCTTGGCCTTCTTCTTGGCCTTCTTTTCCGGTGGCCTATAGGGTGCCAGAACCAGCATCTTCTCCAGGAGCGAGATGACTGGCTCTTCGGGCAGCGGAACCGGAGTATGAATCCGCTCCGCTCTCTTCGTCCACACCTGAAAAATATAGCAAAGGTTAGGCATCCTCCTTGAATAAACAAGTAGAAGGTACGCCTTAAGAAAAGGAGAACTTACCTCATTGGCGGGATGGGTGTGATCATGCCCACGGTCTGAATCTATGACCGGCGGCTTCTCGTTGCCCTTGAAGAGCAACTTCCAGGCATCTTCGTGAGTAGTTCCGAAGAGCCCTCCCAGGGTCTGGTGTTTCTCCGGATGAAATTCCCATAAAGGGAAGCTTCGGCTTTGGCAGGGGAGAATCCGGCGAACCAGCATCACCTGGATCACGTCGACGAGCTTAACGTTTTTATCCACCATACTCTGAATTCACATTTGCAGTGCTATCAGCTCATCTGACGTCGACCAGTTAGGGCCTTTCTCCTTCCAGGAGGTGAGCCACATTGGGGCTCCGGCCTTGAACTCGGGAGCCGCCGCCCAAGTGGCGCTGCGCGGCTCAGTGATGTAAAACCACTGCTTCTGCCACTCCTTGACAGTCTCCACAAAAGTGCCTGTAGGACAAGTGACGTTGGGCATCTTGCTCACCATGGCACCTCCGCACTCCGCGTGCTGACCATCCACCACCTTCGGCTTCACGTTGAAAACCTTGAGCCATAGGCCGAAGTGGGGATGGATGCGGAGGAAGGCCTCACACACGACAATAAATGCCGAGATGTTGAGGAAGGAGTTCGGGGCTTGATCATGGAAATCTAGCCCGTAATAGTACATCAGTCCGCGGACGAAGGGGTGAAGTGGAAACCCCAATCCGCGGACGAAGTGAGGGAGGAAAACTACCCTCTCAGTAGGCTTCGGGGTGGGGATGACTTGCCCCTTGGATGGCAGGCGGTGGGCGATTGCTTTCGCCAGGTACCCGGCCGCCCGAAGCTGGGTGATGTCCTTCTCCTTGACGGAGGAGACCATCCACTTGCCTTGGCCTCCGGATCCGGACATGATTGAGTGCTTCCTTGAGATGGAAAAGATGGGAACTTGGGCGTTGGAGCTCGAGAATGGAAGGACGGAGAGGAAGAGGAGGCGTGGGTGAAGAAAGGGGATTCTTATCTCCTTATAAAGGCAGTGAATATTGAGCGCCTCCCCACTCGCCTTAAAACTCGCCTGTTCCCAAGGGTTGTGTAAACGGCACGGTTGGGTTACACACGCCCGTACTGATGAGAATCCCGAAATAAGGGGACACGATCTCTGCTTCGACAAGACGTGCCAATGACAACCGCGTCTCGAAATTTGGAGCGCCAGACAAAAAAGGTTCACAATTATGACCGGGCAGACATGATGTCATGTTGCAAAGAATTGTCAGCGGATTGGACTCGTGGAATATTATATTCTCTCCGCGGTTATGTGTGGTGTGTGTGTTACAGGTCCGGACACGTTCAATACGTCCGAAGACTATCTTGGAGTTCGGAAGGAGGAACCCGCCTTACAATGCTGAAGACAGATCTACGCACCGGATACCTTGTCATTGAAGCCAGGTTTAGGGGCTACTGAGGGAGTCCTGGACTAAGGGATCCTCGGGCGTCCGGCCTGTTAGCCATGGGCTGGACTGATGGGTTGTGAAGATACGAAGACCGAAGACTGCACCCGTGTCCAGATGGGACTCTCCTTAGCGTGGAAGGCAAGCTTGGCGACCAAATATGTAGATTCCTTTCTTTGTAACCGACCTGGTGTAACCCTAGATCCTCCCGGTATCTATATAAACCGGAGGACTTAGTCCGGAGGAGAGAGATTCATTACCATAGTCATACAATCTAGACCTCTAGGGTTTAGCCATTACGATCTCGTGGTAGATCAACTCTTGTAATACTCATATTCATCAAGATCAATCAAGCACGAAGTAGGGTATTACCTCCATAGAGAGGGCCCGAACCTGGGTAAACATCGTGACCCTGTCTCCTGTTACCATCGACCTTAGACGCACAGTTCAGGACCCCCTACCCAAGATCCGCCGGTTTTGACACCGACAATGAACTCTTTCAAGCCCTATGGCCCTGCAGGTGCCGGAGGTCGCGACGAAGAATGTGCACCTCGAGCCCGCGCTCACCGTGCAGCGCCTCACCATGCAAGAAACCATCGACTTGCACATCCACGTCTAAGAGGAAATCGTCTACATAGGGCACTACAAGGTCAGCGAGGACAGAAAGACATTGGCCTTCTTCCAGTGGCTGGAATCTTTGTACGCCATTGTTCAGAAGCGCGTCGACCTGGCCACGAAAGCCGCTGCTACTTAGCCGCCGTTCGGTGGGCCGGTGCCCTGAGTCTAGGAGGTGGACGTCGTTGATGGATGCATCTTTCTTCTTGCCTCCTGTAACCAGCACTGCATCGCCTCATGGCCTTAATGTTTTATTAGTGTGTGGTATTTTTATTCCAGTCATAACATTTTCACTATGAGGTGGTGCCGCAGTTGAGCAAACCGACCATCGGCAAATTCCTACCCCACCCACCGCGCGTCGGTTGAGTTTAGAATTAGAAGAGAGAAACGAGGGAGAAGAGCTAGCTGTAGCACGGACACTGTTGTCAGATGGGAGTCGTGTTGATAGAATAGGAGTACTGAGCACTCGTAGCTCTTTTTTTAGGGAAAAAGTAGTCATACGTCTAGTACCACTAGTTGGGTGCGTGTGACCTATACCTGTCATCACTTTCGGTCTCCTTTTCGAACCGCAGCTACGCTTCATAGTACATATTTTTTCACGCATTTATCCTCCTATATGTACTCCTAGGCTATTTCCACGTGCTCCCTTTCACCGACATGTGGGACATAGAGCATCTGGGTCGTAGTGCATGCATGACTCGGAGCATATGCAACCATGCCGGCGTACTTACATTTCAGACCTCACGAATTACATGCAAACCCCCCGCAGAAGAATAAATAAATAAATGAATTACTACATGAAACCGGAGCATGTTCATTAAATTTGGACATAACACGTTTATAAAAAACAACTGGGCCTAAACCAGTCTAAGGGCCTCTTTGATTCGCAGGATACTGAAAACACAGTAATGGGGAAAGTACGATGGCGATGAACCGAGACGAGGAGGAGTAGTACTGTACGTGCTACAGACTGGACTGTAGCACATTGTTTTTATGGCCATATTACCACATTGTTTTCTATGGCTTATCGCCTGCTGGTTCACTCGAATGCCGTGGTTCGCACTCCTCTGACGTGAGTAGTAGTACTAGTATATACACTATACACACTACTGCACGATGGTCCAAACGCGACACTACGATCAGAGACCCTTCGACGAAACTGTGTGCGATGCCATCATCGCAAACGGTGGTGAAAAAACCCGTCAAAAAAGGTGTGAAACGTTTGCGATGACAGATGCATCAAACACGGTTCAGATTTTAGTTGCGTGTGCGATGCAGGGCATACGGTTTAGTTCAATTAACTGTTTGGGATGAGGAGGAACAAAAGAAACAGGCAGCCAGATGAAGGTGTGTGCGATATACATCATACGGTTCAGTAGGATGAATTGTGTGTGATTAGGCAACACAATGGAAATGGTTCAACCGAACAAGATGTGTGTGATACGCGGCAAACATGTCCGTAATTAGAAATGTGTGCGAAGACCAATAATAACACAGACGATTGCTGCTAATAAGCCGTGTGATTTGCTCTGTCTATAGAAGAATAACATGTGTATATATATATTACTGAAATAAACATCCAATTACATAAGTGACTATACAGATCATTCGCACACATCTCAATAAACAATTGCATGCATTCTAAAGTAGGAGAAATGATCGTCTAGTCATCTACTTCTTGTGATGCTCCCGCCAATGCTCTGTGGTTCGATCCCTCGTCTGGGGCAGGAAGAAGCCACTTCCTCATGTCAACGATCCGCTTGTACATCTCATACCTTGTGTACGCATCCTTGGCCGTGTACTTGACATGTTGTTCATCCAGTCTCTCATGCCTCACACTGTGCTAGGCGTTCTTGTCCTTCTTGCTCTCATTCTTCACCTTCATGTAGTAGGGGTCGATGATGGCCGAGGCGAGGTCAACCAGGGAGTTCAGTTTATTTTTTTCGCTGCCCCAGACCTTGTAGTGGTGCTGGATGTTGACAAGATTCCGGCGTTTCAAGCCCGAAACCTTGAGCACTTTTAGATCATTGGTGCTTTCCACCGTAGCGAAATTGTAGTCGGAGTTGTCAATAAACCTGGAGAAACGCTCGCAAGGCCTTGTGGCAAGGTGGTAGTGGTAGATGAGGACGTCATGTCGCACGCTCAACTGGGCGACGACAACCTTCCGATCGTGCCTGGCACGACCGATGGTGTACTCGAGGTCGAAGCCGACCAGTTGGTACTTGTCCTCGGCAAGGAACTGCTCCATAGTTTGGATGGAGCTCTCCACCGAGACCGGATCGTTCGTGTACACTACCGAGAGGGCCTTTCCCCTCATTCGGGTGTCCACTACATGATGCGTGGTGAATTGCCCGCCGTTGTCGTCGTCGGCTGATGTGTACTACGCAACCTTCTCCTTGTAGACGTTGTTGGGCCTCCAACTGCAGAGGTTGTAGGACAGTAGCAAATTTCCCTCAAGTGGATGACCTAAGGTTTATCAATCCATGGGAGGTGTAGGATGAATATGGTCTCTCTCAAACAACCCTGCAACCAAATAACAAAGAGTCTCTTGTGTCCCCAACACACCCAATACAATGGTAAATTGTATAGGTGCACTAGTTCGGTGAAGAGATGGTGATACAAGTGCAATATGGTTGATAGATATAGGTTTTCGTAATCTGAAAATATAAAAACAGCAAGGTACCTAATGATAAAAGTGAGCACAAATGATATTACAATGCATTGAAACAAGGCCTAGGGTTCATACTTTCACTAGTGCAAGTTCTCTCAACAATAATAACATAATTGGATCATATAACTATCCCTCAACATGCAACAAAGAGTCACTCCAAAGTCACTAATAGCGGAGAACAAACGAAGAGATTATTGTAGGGTACGAAACCACCTCAAAGTTATTCTTTCGGATCGATCTATTCAAGAGTCCGTAGTAAAATAACACGAAGCTATTCTTTCCGTTCAATCTATCATAGAGTTCGTACTAGAATAAAACTTTAAGACACAAATCAACCAAAACCCTAATGTCACATAGATACTCCAATGTCACCTCAAGTATCCGTGCGTATGATTATACGATATGCATCACACAATCTCAGATTCATCTATTCAACCAACACAAAGAACTTCAAAGAGTGCCCCAAAGTTTCTACCGGAGAGTCAAGATGAAAACGTGTGCCAACCCCTATGCATAAGTTCACAAGGTCACTGAACCCGCAAGTTGATCACCAAAACATACATCAAGTGAATCACGTGATATCCCATTGTCACCACAGATAAGCACATGCAAGACATACATCAAGTGTTCTCAAATCCTTAAAGACTCAATCCGATAAGATAACTTCAAAGAGAAAACTCAATCCATTCCAAGAGAGTAGAGGGGGAGAAACATCATAAGATCCAACTATAATAGCAAAGTTCGCGATACATCAAGATCGTGCCAAATCAAGAACACGAGAGAGAGAGATCAAACACTTAGCTACTGGTACATACCCTCAGCCCCGAGGGTGAACTACTCCCTCCTCGTCATGGAGAGTGCCGGGATGATGAAGATGGGCACCGGTGAGGGATCCCCCCCCCCTCCGGCAGGGTGCCGGAACAGGGTCCCGATTGGTTTTTGGTGGCTACAGAGGCTTGCGGCGGCGGAACTCCCGATCTATTCTGGTCCTCGATGTTTTAGGGTATATGGACATATATAGGCGAAAGAAGTCGATAAGGGGAGCCACGAGGGGCCCACGAGGGTGGGGGGCGCGCCCAGGGGGGGTAGGGCACGCCTCCCTGCCTCGTGGCTTCCTCGAAGCTTCCCTGACGTCTACTCCAAGTCTCCTGCATTGCTTCTGTTCCAAAAATAACTCTCCCGAAGGTTTCATTCCGTTTGGACTCCGTTTGATATTCCTTTTCTTTGAAACACTGAAATAGGCAAGAAAATAACAATTTGGGCTGGGCCTCTGGTTAATAGGTTAGTCCCAAAAATAATATAAGTGTTTAGTAAAGCCCATAAAGATCCAAAACAGATAATATAATAGCATGAATACTTCATAAATTATAGATACGTTGGAGACATATCAGCATCCCCAAGCTTAATTCCTGCTCGTCCTCGAGTAGGTAAATGATAAAAGATATAATTTATGAAGTGTGAATGCTAGCAGGTGCACAAGTTTGATCGATGATTTTTTCAATCACCTTTTCTAGCATCATTATATGTCATAACAGTAGCTCAACTCATAAAACTTTTCATGATCAAGTAACAAGCTATTCACATGTTAAAGTATAGATCATAAACTTTCTTGAAAACTAACAAACAGTTCTCAGTCATCAAACAATTGCAATTCATCTTATTTTCAGGAAGGATCTATGTAAGAGCTTCGATTTAACAAATCACACATACTCAACTATCATCTAGTCTTCCATGATTGCTACCACTGAAAGCATATTTTTAGAACAAATAGCATCCATCGAACGCAGAGAAATATAGGGGCTTAACCTTTCGCCTCCCAACTTATTTATCATATAAATAATTGTCAACAATAATAATTTAGGATCAAATATATTTGAATGGCCATATATGCTTAGATCTTTCTCCACCACATGATGCTTGCCAACTAAAGAGTAAGTTGGAATGAGAAGGAGTACTAGTGACTCTTGCATAAAAGTAAAAGATAGACCCTTCGCAGAGGGAAACAGTGATTTGCAGAGGTGCCAGAGCTCGAAGCTAAAACAGAGATGAAAATAATTTTGAGAGGTATGCTTTCACTATCAACATAACGACCAAGAGTTCCCAATATATTCCATACTAGATACATTATAGGCGGTTCCCAAACAGAAAGGTAAAGATTTTACTCCCCCTCCACCAACAATCACACTCCACGGCTTGTCCGAAACAACGGGTGCCGTCCAACTTTCAACAATCCTGGGGGAGTTTGTTTAAATTATTTGCGAGTTTGTTTTTGATCTTTTGATCATAGGACTGGGCATCACAGTTACCAGCCATTTTCTCGTGAATGATGAGTGGAGTCCACTCATCGTGAGAATAACCCACCTAGCATGGAAGATACTGCCAGCCCCTAATCGCTACATGAGCGATTCGGGCATACAAAACAGATTATTATTTGAAGGTTTAGAGTTTGGCACATGCAAATTTACTTGGAACGGCGGGTAAATACCGCATATAGGTAGATATGGTGGACACTCTTGGAAGAAACTTGTTTCAAGGAATTTGGATGCGCAAGCAGTATTCCCGCTTAGTACAGATATTTTGGCTAGCAAAGGATTCTAAATAGCAAGCACCACATGTTAGAGGATCCATAACAATATAACTTCGATACAAATATACCCAAGCATAACTCATTATGTTGTCTTCCTTGTCCAACTTCAACTAATTTGCTCAGGTTTGAAAATAATTAATGGGGCTCACAGTCATAGAAATGTCCAAGATAGTATATTTATATGTGAAATCTCTCTTCCTTCAATATTCTTTCATGAATTGTTCAAGTGACCAATACAATGTTTGCTAACCTTCAAGAAATTACCACCTCTACTTCTTATATGTGAAGTCATTACACCCCATGGGATAAGCATATGTAACATATATAATTTCAGATTTATGATATTCAAATCATTCAACTATTTACTCATAGGATATAAGTGAAGCACATGAGTAAATGACAAACTACTCCAAAAAGATATAAGTGAAGATGAATGAGTAGTTAAATAATTACGTAGCTATGTGAAGACTCTCTCTCATTTAAGAATTTCAGATCTTGGGATATTATTCAAACAGGAAGCAAAACAAAATAAAACGACATTTCAAGGATAGCACTCATTATGTGAAGAAGCAAAAACTTAGGCTCAACCGATACTAACCGATAATTGTTGAAGAAGAAAGGTGGGATGCCTACCGGGGTATCCCCAAGCTTAGATGCTTGAGACTTCTTGAAATATTATCTTGGGGTGCCTTGGGCATCCCCAAGCTAGAGCTTTTGTGTCTCCTTAATTCCTCTCATATCACGGTTTCCTAAATCTCGAAAGCTTCATCCACACCAAACTCAACAAGAACTCGTGAGATAAGTTAGCATAAACCAATGCAGAAACCTTATCATACTCTACTGTAGCAAAGTACTAAAATTATTATTCAACATTTCATACTAAATGCCTCTGCATATTTAATAGTCCTATCCTCTAATAGAATCATTAAACAAGCAAACATATGCAAACAATGCAAACATAACAGCAATCTGCCAAAACAGTACAGTCTGTAAAGAATGCAAGATTCATCATACTTCGCTAACTCCAAAAATTATGAAAGAAAATTCCCACTGTAGTAAATTTATCAGAGATTGTTATTCAAAAGGTTACAACATTTTATCACATTCTGACTTTTCTAGGGAATTTTTGCAACAGCGGTAAACTTTCTGTTTTGAAACAGCAACATGTATACTTGCAAAATAAGCATGGTAAAGGCTATCCTTGACATTTTTATTGAAACTATAGATGCAAAACATTATTCTAAATAACAGAAAGAAAATACTAACAAAATAAAATGACGCTCCAAGCAAAACACATATCATGTGGTGAATAAAAATATAGCTCCAAGTAAAGTTACCGATGAACGAAGATGAAAGAGGGGATGCCATCCGGGGCATCCCCAAGCTTAGGCTCTTGGTTGTCCTTGAATATTACCTTGGGGTGCCTTGGGAATCCCCAAGCTTAGGCTCTTGCCACTCCTTATTCCATAGTCCATCAAATCTTCACCCAAAACTTGAAAACTTCACAAGACAAAATTCTACAGAAAATCTTATGAGCTCCGTTAGTATAAGAAAATAAAAGCACCACTTAGGTACTGTTGTGAACTCATTATAAATTCATATTGGTGTAATATCTACTTTATTCAAACTCCTCTATGGTTCATACCCTCCGATACTACTCATAGATTCATCAAAATAAGCAAACAACACATAGAAAACAGAATCTGTCAAAAACAGAACAGTCTGTAGTAATCTGCATCAAACACAAACTTCTGGAACTCAGAAAAATCTGCCCAAATATGAACACCTAGATAATTTGATTATTGATATACTGCAATTGGAATCAGTATTTTATCACTTTCTGGTGATTTTTAACAATTGTTTTCGTGAGCAGAAAGTTTCTGTCTTTTTCAGCAAGATCAAATAATTATCATCCAAGAAGATCCTATAGGTCTTACTTGGCACAAACACTAATTAAAACATAAAACCACATCTAACCAGAGGCTAGATGAATTATTTATTACTAAACAGGAGCAAAAAGCAAGGAACAAAAATAAAATCGGGTTGCCTCCCAACAAGCGCTAACGTTTAACGCCCCTAGCTAGGCATGATGATTTCAATGATGCTCACCTAAAAGATAAGAATTGAAACATAAAGAGAGCATCATGAAGAATATGAATAGCACATTTAAGTCTAACCCACTTCCTATGCATAGGGATTTTGTGAATAAACAACTTATTGGAGCAAGAATCATCTAGCATAGGAAGGAAAAACAAGCATAGCTTCAAGATTTTCAACACATAGAGAGGAAACATGATATTATTGCAATATGTAGAAGCATATGATCCTCTCTCATAATAATTTTCAGTAGCATCATGAATGAATTCGACCATATAACCAACACATAAAGCATTCTTTTCATGATCTACTTGCATACAAATTTTACCACTCTCCACATAAGCAAATTTATTCTCATCAATAGTAGTGGGAGCAAACTCAACAAAATAACTATCATGTGAAGCATAATCCAATTGAAAATTAAAATCATGATGACAATTTTCATGGTTATCTTTATTCTTTATAGCATACGTGTCATCACAATAATCATCATAAATAGGAGGCATGCTTTCATCATAATAAATTTGCTCATCAAAACTTGGGGAACTAAACATATCATCTTCATCAAACATAGCATCCACGAGCTTGTGGCTTTGCATATTATTAGCATCATGGGTATTCAAATAATTCGTACTAACAACATTGCAATCATGCTCATCATCCAAAGATTGAGTGCCAAACATTTTAATGTATTCTTCTTCTAACACTTTGGCATAATTATCGGAATCCTTGTTCTCACGAAAGACATTAAAAAGATGAAGCATATGAGGCATCCTCAATTCCATTTTTTGTAGTTTTCTTTTATAGACTAAACTAGTTATAAAACAAGAAACTAAAAGATTCGATTGCAAGATCTAAAGATATACCTTCAAGCACTCACCTCCCCGGCAACGGCGCCAGAAAAGAGCTTGATGTCTACTACGCAACCTTCTCCTTGTAGACATTGTTGGGCCTCCACGTGCAGAGGTTTGTAGGACAGTAGTAAATTTCCCTCAAGTGGATGACCTAAGGCTTATCAATCCGTGGGAGGTGTAGGATGAAGATGGTATCTCTCAAACAACCCTGCAACCAAATAACAAAGAGTCTCTTGTGTCCCCAACACACCCAATACAATGGTAAATTGTATAGGTGCACTAGTTCGGCGAAGAGATGGTGATACAAGTGCAATATGGATGATAGATATAGGTTTTTTGTAATCTGAAAATATAAAAACAGCAAGGTAACTAATGATAAAAGTGAGCACAAACGATATTGCAATGCGTTGAAACAAGGCCTAGGGTTCATACTTTCACTAGTGCAAGTTCTCTCAACAATAATAACATAATTGGATCATATAACTATCCCTCAACATGCAACAAAGAGTCACTCCAAAGTCACTAATAGCGGAGAACAAACGAAGAGATTATTGTAGGGTACGAAACCACCTCAAAGTTATTCTTTCGAATCAATCTATTCAAGAGTCCGTAGTAAAATAACACGAAGCTATTCTTTCCGTTCGATCTATCATAGAGTTCGTACTAGAATAACACCTTAAGACACAAATCAACCAAAACCCTAATGTCACCTCAAGTATCCGTGGGTATGATTATACGATATGCATCACACAATCTCAGATTCATCTATTCAACCAACACAAAGAACTTTAAAGAGTGCCCCAAAGTTTCTACCGGAGAGTGAAGACGAAAACGTGTGCCAACCCCTATGCATAAGTTCACAAGGTCACTGAACCCGCAAGTTGATCACCAAAACATACATCAAGTGAATCACGTGATATCCCATTGTCACCACAGATAAGCACATGCAAGACATACATCAAGTGTTCTCAAATCCTTAAAGACTCAATCCGATAAGATAACTTCAAAGGGAAAACTCAATCCATTACAAGAGAGTAGAGGGGGAGAAACATCATAAGATCCAACTATAATAGCAAAGCTCGCGATACATCAAGATCGTGCCAAATCAAGAACACGAGAGAGAGAGAGATCAAACACATAGCTATTGGTACATACCCTCGGCAAAGAGGGTGAACTACTCCGTCCTCGTCATGGAGAGCGCCGGGATGATGAAGATGGCCACCGGTGAGGGATCGCCCCCTCCGGCAGGGTGCCGGAACAGGGTCCCGATTGGTTTTTGGTGGCTACAGAAGCTTGCGGCGGCGGAACTCCCGATCTATTCTGGTCCTCGATGTTTTTAGGGTATATGGACATATATAGGCGAAAAAAGTCGGTCAGGGGAGCCACGAGGGGCCCACGAGGGTGGGGCACGCCCAGGGGGGTAGGGTGCGCCTCCCTGCCTCGTGGCTTCCTCGAAGCTTCCCTGACGTCTATTCCAAGTCTCCTGGATTGCTTCCGCTCCAAAAAAACTCTCCCGAAGGTTTCATTCCGTTTGGACTCTGTTTGATATTCCTTTTCTTCGAAGCACTAAAATAGGCAAGAAAAAAACAATTTGGGCTGGGCCTCTGGTTAATAGGTTAGTCCCCAAAATAATAAAGAAGTGTTTAGTGAAGCCCATAAACATCCAAAACAGATAATATAATAGCATGAATACTTCATAAATTATAGATACGTTGGAGACGTATCATCGGCCGCTGGGAGCGCCGTTGGAGCCATGGGGATCACCATTGGAACCGTCGGATGTCCTCTCTGTATGTGTCGTCGTGGGTGTGCTTATTGTGTCGTGTGACGCGAGAGATGAAGTTAAATGGCTGCAGAATAAATGGGGGCTGGCGGCCTGGATTCTCTGTGCGTCCGCATGGCAGTTTTTGCAGCGGGTAACTGCATTGTCGCGCCGCGCCCGGCGCAACCGCATGCACACGAACGTGCGTGATCGTCCGCGGAGACCTCGCTGACGCCCGTGGCTTCCAGCTCTGCGATAGTGCTCAGCGACTAGCCTGTAAATGCTGCGGGGATGATCGCTGGCGCGGGCGTGGGGATGGGAGCTGGGACGGGAGCGGGGGCAGCAACCACCGCGGCCAGCTCGTTCTGGGCCATGTCCATGAGGCTCCATTCCTCTTTATTTTCTATCTCCTCCAGCTCGGAGTGGACTTCACCAAACTTGAAGACTAGTGGAAGATCATCCTTCTGCGCCATGGCATTGGTGGAGGTCTACGGGAGGGAGGGGAATGGGAGGCGAATAGTAAAGCCGCCCGTATTAAGCAGTGGCTCGGGCGCCATTAATAGAGAGGAAAGCGGGCGGCCATGGAAGTCAAAGGGCTCCTGTAGTGATCCGACCTCAAACGGTCAAATCTCTGTGCATAAGTGTCATCCCTGGATCGGTAATGCTGACACACACAATACTCAAAGGATTTATAATAGAGTTCAATCACACACTTATTACATCGAATGTCTCAAAAAAGAGAACTTATTACAATAATATGGCTTAAGGCCAACTAAATAAGATAATTGCGGAAGCATCGAAGGTAAATGAGTCCATCAGCTCCAACGGCATAGCTGAGCGCACGACAACGACCTAGCGCACCTCACTCTTCGTCTTAAAAGTCTGGAACATAATACGTTGCAGCCCGGAATGGGTCAGCACATGGAATATGCTGGAAAAATAACACAGTAGAGCAATGAACAGGTAAATGCTATCACTACATGCATATATGGCTGGTGGAGGCTCTACGGTTATCATGTTTTTGCGAAAAGACAATTTTTCCCTACTGGAAAGGAATATATTTTATTTAACTATCATGGTAGTTGATAAACATTGAGAAGGTTCCTCCAACTCAATCCAAATTAAGCAGTATTCATAACCCAACAAATTAATTTAGAGTGATGAGATCAACATGATAATTCAAGAACCAGATACTCAAGATGTCCATAACCAGGGACACGGCTAATCATGATTAGTTTGTACACTCTGCAAAGGTTTGCGCACTTTTCCCTTACATCTGCTAGCCTACCAGTAAAAGAGGTCACGCAACATACTCAACTATGCCAGAGCCCATAATGGCTTGTGGTTGCACACGAAAGTTTCTAGCATGAATAATCTTATGATCCCTTTGAGCCTGGGTGGCGAACCATAGGATGATCATACAGGTACTCCGGGATATCCTAGGACAACACTGGATTCTCCAGGTGCCCGCAACCAATCCACCCAGATGTGTATTTAAGTAGCCACCTTAAGTTAACCATTAATTAACAGCTCCCACATCTGCCATGGATACACTCAACCAATCCACGTCTACGAGCATAGCATAGCAGTATAAGCATAACGTAGAAGTAACTCCCAGGGGTTTGATATAAAAAAGGACAGTAGGTTCTACCTCAATCATCTACTTCCCAAAGCCCACATGTTTAGAGATCCTACTCATGCAATGTTGGAGGGTTGTAACTAATGCATAAAAACTGGGTGATAAAGGGGTATGATCAAAGTGTTACTTGCCTTGCTGACGATCTGCAAACCCTAGAGACTCGTAGTAGCATGCTTCGCACTCCGGAAATTCTATCGTAAACAAAAAATAGCATACATAAGAACTCAAGCATAGATGCAAGAGTAAAACTCAAATAGAAAGATCCAAACTGAAAGTTCAACTGAAGAGCTTCGATTTGCAAAAAGAATCAATCGAATCGGAGCTACAGAACTGAAACTACGATCAAAAGAACTTCGAATTCAAATCTGCTTGAAACCAAATTTTAAATTGTCAATATCATGTTCAAGTTGATTAACTGGAAGAGGGGTTCAAGACGAAGATTTTGGCGTTGGTTTCACTGGATTTGGACGAACGGTTGAGAAGTTGCGAGGGTTTGAAGATCAGGGGCTAATTTGCATTAAAAATATTCACGGATAGGTCCCTGGCCGAAAATAAAATAAAAAGAAAAATCTATCGGACAAACGTCCGCTAACAGAGACAAACAAACGAATTCGTTCCTTATTAGATCTAAACGAACAAACGTTCGCAAAATAGCTCTAAACCGAGAAAACCGATCTATTAAAAAAATTGAACTAGATCTAGGGTTTACCGAAAATAAACCGACGAATAACCGGACAAAACCTGCGGCGGCGGCAGCGGGATCTGAATGGCGGCGGGGCTCCGCGGGCGGCGGCGCGAGCGGGCCGGCTGGGCTTCGGCCCAGTTTGGTCCGGAGATTTTTTTTTTAAATTCCACCGAAGGAAAAATCTTAAATAAATATAAAAAAAATTAAAAATTCCAAAAACAATTTTCACCGTCTAAATAAAGTATTTAGAAGAAAGTGAACATTTTTCTGGCCTAAAAATGCAATTTTGAAAAATGCATATATTTTTCTAATTCAAATAAAATATCAATAAAAATCCAAATGAAATATTTATTGGATTTTAACATTTTTCCTCCAATATTTCCTCTCTTTTATTTTTATATTAGAAATATTTTGGAGATAAAAATATTAAAACCAAAATGATCCTCTTTTCAAATTTGAGAAAAATTCAAATATGAAAATAGTGAAATCCCCAACTCTCTCCGTGGGTCCTTGAGTTGCTTAGGATTTCTAGGATCGCAAATGAGATGCAAATAAAATATGATATGCATATGATGACCTATGTATAACATTCCAAATTGAGAATTTGGGATGTTATAAACCTACCCCCCTTAGGATGAATCTCGCCCTCGAGATTCGGGTTGGCTAGAAAATAGGTGCGGGTGGTCTTTCCGTAGGTCTTCCTCTCATTCCCAGGTGGCTTCATCCTCAGTATGGTGGCTCCACTGAACTTTGCAAAACTTGATAACCTTGCTGCGCGTAACTCGGCTTGCAAACTCGAGAATCTTGACGGGTTTCTCCTCATAGGTCAAATCACTATCCAACTGAATTGCTTCCAGGGGCACTGTATCTCTCAGAGGAATATCAGCCATCTCTGCATGGCACTTCTTCAACTGGGAAACGTGAAACACATCATGAACTCCTGACAGTCCTTCGGGTAACTCCAACTTGTAGGCCACTTCTCCCATACGTCCCAAAACTCGGTATGGTCCTAAAAATCTCGGGGCTAACTTTCCCTTAACTCCAAACGTTTAACTCCTCGGAGAGGTGACACACGAAGATATGCTCTGTCTCCGATTTCATAGACTACCTCCTTGCGTTTTGAATCTGTGTAACTCTTCTGCCTAGACTGAGCTAACTTTAGTCTATCGCGAATCAACTTAACCTTCTCCTCGGACTCTTTGATCAAATCTGGTCCAAACAACTGACGGTCTCCAACTTCATCCCACATTAACGGTGTCCTGCACCTCCTTCCATACAAGGCTTCGAAAGGTGCCATCTTCAAATTGGCTTCATAACTGTTGTTGTATGAGAACTCCGCGTAAGGCAGATTATCATCCCAACTAGACCCATAATCTAGCGCACAAGCTCTCAACATGCCCTCCAGAATCTGATTGACTCTCTCGATCTGTCCATCTGTCTGCGGATGAAAGGTTGTACTGAACTCTAGCCTGGTACCCAATGTCTGGTGCAGCTGATGCCAAAACTTTGAAGTAAACTGGGTCCCTCTATCCGATACGATGGTCCTCGGAACTCCATGCAGACATACGATCCTGGTCATGTATATCTTGGCCCACTTCGCACTCGTATAGGTGGTTTTCACTGGGATAAAGTGAGCCACTTTGGTCAAACGATCCACTACTACCCAGATAGAATCACATCCCGATCGGGTCCTGGGTAATCCGGTGATAAAATCCATGCCAAGTTTGTCCCACTTCCATTCAGGTATCGGCATAGGCTGCAGTAATCCTGCTGGCTTCTGATGTTCTGCCTTAACTCTCTGACATACATCACATACGGCTACATACTCGGCAATATCCTTCTTCATACCAGCCCACCAGAAATGCTCCTTCAAATCTAAATACATCTTTGTGTTTCCGGAGTGTATCGAGTATGGCGAGTCATGAGCTTCCTGTAGTATTAACTTCCTGATTTCGGCATTATTGGGTACATATACACGGTCCTCAAACCATAAAGTGCCGTGCTCATCCTCACGAAAACCTTTGGCTTTTCCTTTGCTCATCTTCTCCTTTATCTCAGCAATGTCCTTATCATCCTTCTGAGCTTCTCGGAACTTTCCCAATAATGTTGACTGAACCTCCATTGCTGCGACAAAACCTCTAGGGACTATCTCCAAACGAAGCTCCCTGAGATCTTCGGCCAATTCCTTTGGTAATCCTCTGCTTATGAGGGTATTGGCATAACTCTTCCGGCTTAAAGCGTCTGCTACGACATTAGCCTTGCCTGGATGATAGTGTAGCTTCATATCATAATCCTTTATAAGCTCCAACCATCTCCTTTGCCTGAGATTCAGCTCCTTCTGGGTGAAAATGTACTTCAAACTCTTGTGATCCGTGTACACATCACAACGGTTTCCAATAAGAAAGTGTCTCCAGGTCTTGAGTGCATGAACTACAACTGCTAACTCCAAATCATGTGTGGCATAATTCAACTCATGCGGTCGAAGCTGGCGGGAGGCATATGAAACAACTCTTCCGTCTTGCATAAGTACACCTCCAAGTCCTAAGCGAAAAGCATCGCAGTACACTTGGAAATCCTTACGTATATCCAGCAGAATCAGCACTGGGGCTGTAACCAAACGTTTCTTCAACTCCTGAAAACTTGCCTCACATTCATCTGTCCATTTGAACTTAGTGTCCTTCTTCAACAACTCCGTCATAGGTTTCGCAATCTTGGAGAATTTCTCAATGAATCTCTGGTAATATCCCGCGAGTCCAGGAAAACTGCGAATCTCCTACTGAGGTGGGTGCTAGCCAATCAATGACTGACTGAACCTTGGTAGGGTCTACTGCTATACCTTCTCCTAATATAACATGTCCAATAAATCCAACTTCCTTCAACCAAAACTCACATTTGTTGAATTTGGCATATAGCTGATGTTCCCTGAGCTTCTCGAGAACTAAATGCAAATACTCCTTGTGTTGCTCTTCATTCTTCAAGTATACCAAAATATCATCAATGAACACCACAACAAACTTATCCAAGAACTCCATGAACACTTTATTCATCATACTCATGAAATAGGCAGGGGCATTTGTCAATCCAAAAGACATAACCGTGTACTCATATAGCCCGTACCTCGTGGTAAAGGCTGTCTTAGGTATATCCTGTTCTCGGATCTTTAGCTGGTGGTATCCCGATCGCAGATCGATCTTGGAGAATACTTTAGCTCCTTGCAGCTTGTCAAACAAATCATTGATCATCGGTAGTGGGTACTTGTTCTTGATCGTCACTTCATTTAATGCACGATAATCAACAACCATACTCAAAGATCCATCCTTCTTCTCAACTAAGAGCACTGGGGCTCCCCACGGTGACGAACTTCGTCGAATGTAACCTTTCTCCATGTAACACCCCGGGGTAATGATGCTACAGTAACCCCTGGGGTTAAGTTAATCTTTTTGCTAAACATGTGTCTGATCATTATTATCTCATGTTTCTTTCAACTTCCCCTTTTTATGCAAATTCAAATGCTAAGTCAAATTCAAAATTTCTCAAACATGAAAACAAAAATGTTCATCATGTGCCAAATATTCCACAACTAATAATGGTGGTGAACCAACATTTTTGCAAAGGGTTTAAGTGGCCCAAACTACTTAAAACAGTGACCTAAGCAATAAATTAAATGCCTTTTTAATTTATAAAATTGGCAAACTATTTCAAAAGTCTCACAATATTTTTGTGGCAGTGCACTTTAATTATTTGAAATTGTTTTGGCCAGTGGCATAATTTTGCAAAGTCATTATTGGCTAAAAATAAAATGCAAAAGCTGCTGAAAATAAAAAGGAAAACAAAAAAAGGAAAAGCAGAGAGAGAGAAAGCCCCTGCCCCACTTGGGCTTCGGCCCACCCGAGCCAGCTGGCCCAGCAGGCCGGCCCACTCCCCCCTCACCGGTCGCTCCCTCCCCTTCCTGTTCCTCTGCTTCGTGTGGCTACAGGGGCGAGGTCGACCCCGACCACCTCGCCGGCCTCGCCGGGAGAGGATAAGGGCAACGCCTTGGGCTCCCCTCGTCTCCCCTCACCCACTTGTCCTCTCCACTTGCCCCCTCCCTCTCACTCTCGCCCACGCGCTCGCCTACCTCTCCCCAGGTTCCCCATCCACTGCCCGACGACACCGTCGCCTAGTCCTCACCATAGGCGCGGCCGCTGGCCAGCCCGCGCCATTTGCGCATGTCCAGTAGCGCCGGCGCCTTCACCTACGTCGCCTACGCCCTTGGATCGGAGCGGGGAAGCTCCACTGTCGCCGCACACATTGTCTTCTTCCTCGACGGCCACCGGCGATCCCCTTCCTCCCCGGCGAGCTCTGCTGCTCCTAAGCCACCAAGGGTCTTTCTTGACCGCTCGGTGAGCTCCACTCCGTCCTCTCCCCTCTCCTTCCTCGCCTCACTGCGCCCCTAGCCGTAGCAACCGTCTTGGCCGTAGCGCGCCTCCGCCGCCGTACTCGTCGCCGTGTCCACACTCTCCGTCCAGCTCGGACGAGCACGGCATCGTGCTCAGCACGCTTCGAGCAGTCTAACGCCACCTTCCACGGTCCTTGCCGTGCCCTGCAGCAACGAGCGCGAGCACGCCCGAAAGCCACCGCCGCCATGCTCGACGCTGGCGACCTTTCCGGCCTCCCCAGCTACTGCCGCTGCCGCCACTCGACGTGGTTCGTTCACCGCGTCCGAACAGCGCATCTCGCGCATCAAATAGGCCCCGGACGGCTATTTCCGAACCTCGCCGGTGATGCGCCGCGAAATGGCCCGCTGGAGTTACTCCGGTCACCAGCGCCGGCGTGGGCTGACGTGGATGCCTGGGGCCCGTCCCCTGAGCCACTGACCGTGGGCCCGTGGGGCCGGTTGACTGAGTTGACCCAGTCAACTGCTGACTCGGCAACTGACGTGCGGGCCCCACCACTTAAATAACTAATTAAAATGATTTTATAATTAAAAGTAATTAGTTTAGCTAATTAGTCACTGACATGTGGGACCCAGCTGCTAATTAACCATGTTTAATTAAAATAACCCACTGTTAGCCCTCTACCTATGACATGTAGGACCCACTGGTCAGTTTGACCAGTCAGCGGGTCTGTTGACCTGCTAATGTCATGCTGACACTCTGCTGACGTCATAATTTCTTTTCTGTTAATTTAAGTAATTCCAGAAATATGCTTTAATCTTTGAAAATTCATAGAAAATAAACCGTACCTCGGATGAAAATGTTTTCTACATGAAAGTTGCTCAGAAAAATCCAACGAATCCGAGTACGCGGTCCGTTCATCTGACACATGCCCCTAGCATGCTGAACATGGAACATTCCTCCTCCGGTCATCTGTTTGATACAGGTCTGGAACCGGGAATACATTCCCGGTTGAATTCCCCCTTAACCTTTATCGTGTGGCCATACATTAGGTCACACCCGGCACATCATATTGCCATGTTATGCTTTGTGATGTTATGCTTGCTTTATATTTATTGTTTCTTCCCCCTCTTCTCTCCGGTAGACCCCGAGACCGATGCCGCCCCTGTGATCGACTACGTCGACGACGACCCCTCCTTGCCAGAGCAACCAGGCAATCCCCCCCTATGATCATCCCGATATCGCCCATTCCATTCTCTCATGCTTGCATTAGATTTTGCTACTGTTATTGTTTGCTCCTATTCTGATGCATAGCCACTTTTGTAACCTGTTCATTGTTACCTACATGCTTATCCTAAACTACTTAGTATAGGTTGGTTAGTGATCCACCAGTGACCCCCACCTTGTCCTTGTTGCCCCTGCTTCATCATCGGAGACCCGATCAACGGGATCGAAGACCAGGCCCTGGCACCGCACATCACTTTCCCCTTAGTTGCTCAACACTACTTGGTTACAATTGAGTGCCGAGGGTGAGACCTCTACAGCACTTCTGATGTTAACCCTGTAGTGTAGCTATTCGGTCGTGGTCATCGAGGGTGATTCCGCCTTAACCACTTCTGATACGACTCTGTCGTGCAACCCCTCAAGTGTGAACCTCGGGGGTGATTCCTCTTACGTTCACCTTGATGATTACATCGAGTGGAATTCACCGGGGGTGATTCCTCGGGTTTTCCCCTTGATGTTTGGACACACAGTTACTATGGTTACTATGACTTTACACTGAACCATGTTACTAAAGAAGGGTCGGCCCTGAGGGGTACCCGCGCGAGCATATTTGCGAGTGATGTGGAGTCAGGTTGACCTGGAAGGTGCCCGCGAGATAATTACGAGGCGTGGCCGGGCATTCCTAGCCCTTGCCGTAAGTCCTCGAGACGGGGCGACGGGGTCACATCTTTCGTGAGTCTCTGCTTGTTACCGCGCGTTCCTAATCCACTACGATTTGGATATTTGATCCGAGGGGCCTCTGGCCTGATAGCACTAACCATCACGTGGGCATAGTATGGGCGTTCTGCGTCGTATGCATCAGCCGAAGCTTAATAGACGTCAAGCGACTGAGCGGCGCGCGCCGGGTTGGACTGGTAAGCTCCTACCTTTTTAAGGAGGTAGCTAGGTCTGCTCACCGGCCGCCCACGCAATGTGCAGGAGTTCCCGGGGCGATGGCCCATGACCCCTGGGGGCATAGGTTTAGTCCGGCGTGCTTGACCTCTCTATTAAGCCTAGGTCGGGTTGCAGCGTATTGTTTGGCCGAGGCCGGGCATGACCTAGGAAAGTGTGTCCGGCCGGAGTTAATCGAGCGTGGTGGGTAAGTTGGTGCACCCCTGCAGGGAAGAAAACATCTATCGATAGCCTGTCCTACGGTAATGGACACTTGGAGTTGTATCCCGATCGATACAACTAGAACTGGATACTTGAGATGAGGCATGGATATGAGAATTGGATTATAATTTGAACTGGATAGTATGGCTCTGGGATTGCTTTCTCGCAGGGAGTCGAGAAAGGATCTCTGGCCGAGGTTGATAACACTTCTACTACTTTACTTTATGCTACTCTACTTCCTCCTGTTGCTGCAAGATGGTGGTTTCGAGAAGATGCTAGTCTTCGATAGGACTAGGCCTTCTCTCTATTCTGGCATTTCTGCAGCCCAGTCCACATATACAACCTTCCTTTGATAATGTTGCATATGTAGTGTAGATCCTTGCTTGCGAGTACTTTGGATGAGTACTCACGGTTGCTTTGTTCCCCCTTTGCCCCTTTCTTCTTCTTTCCGGTTGATGCAACCAGATGTCGGAGCCCAGGAGCCAGATGCCACCGTCGATGCCTACTACTACGTGGAGACCGACGACGACGAGGAGTAGTTAGGAGGCTCCCAGGCAGGAGGCCGTGCCTCTTCGATCGTGTTGCTTTTGTGCTAGCCTTCTTAAGGCATCCCTGTTCAACTTATGTTCGTACTCAGATATTGTTGCTTCCACTGACTCTTGTGTTTTCGAGCTGATGTATTCGAGCCCTCGAGGCCCCTGGCTTGTAATATAAAGCTTGTATTATTTTAATTTGTGTCTAGAGTTGTGTTGTGATATCTTCCCGTGAGTCCTTGATTTTGATCATACACATTCGCGTGTATGATTAGTGTACGGTTGAATCGAGGGCGTCACACTCCAATAACTCCTTAATCTGCTTCTTTATCTCCTCCAGATCATTTGCGGGCATCCGGTATGGTCTCTTTGATATTGGTCCGGTGCCTCGCAACAGCTCTATCAAAAACTCAATGTCTCGATCCGGCGGCATGCCTGGTAGTTCCTCTGGAAATACATCTGGATAATCCTTCACTACAGGCACTTCCTCCTGAACAACTCCTGAGAGGGAATTTACTTGGGTCCTCCTTGGCGCATGCCTGGATACATACTTGATCCTTTTTCCCTCCGGGGTGGTGAGCATAATTGACTTACTGGCGCAATCGATGTTTCCCCCATACATCGATAGCCAATCCATGCCTACTATCACATCCAATCCTTCTGACTCCAGAATTATTAGGTCTGAGGGGAAAACATGCCTACCTATGGTTAATGGCATCTGAAAACATCCTTGGCTTGCCATATACTCCGCTCCTGGCGAGCTTACTAACATAGGTGTCCTAAGAACTTTGGTGGGCAACTTATACTTATCCACAAATCCCCTTGAAATGTATGAATGCGATGCACCAGTATCAAAAAGAACGATTGCAGTAAATGACTTAACCAAAAACTTACCTATAACTGCATCCGGCTGCTCTTCAACCTCCTCCATGTTAACGTGGTTCACTTATCCCCTATTGAAAGGGTTGGGCTTGTTCCCAGAGCTTCCATTGCCATTTCCATTCTTTGCTTCAGAACACTCGGTGGCGTAGTGTCCAGTCTTCCCGCACTTGAAACAAGTAATGTGACTTAGATCCTTCTTGGCGGGCGTTGCTGGGTTGGAACGGTTCTGGCTGCTGCTTCCTCCATTTCCATTCCCATTCTTGGGGCCACTATGATTATGTGAACTTCCTCCATTGTGAGTGTGGCCTCCATGGTTGTGGTGGGTGTGTCCTCCCGAGTTCGGGGTAAAACGGGCTCTCTACTGAGCTCCTGAATTGTACTTCCCATGTCCATTCTTCCTTTTACGGCTCTCTATCTGCTGCTGCTTCCCTTCAATCATAAGAGCCCTGTCTACCAACTCCTGATAGTTAGCAAATGTTGCCACCATCAACTGCATGCTTAGTTCATCATTCAGCCCTTCCATAAACTTCTCCTGCTTCGCGTCTGTAGCCACATCATTCGGGGCATAGCGAGCTAACTTACTGAACTCATCCACGTACTGCCCCACAGTATGATTTCCCTGGCGTAAGTTGCGAAACTCATGCTTCTTCATGCTCATGGCCCCAGTTGAGACATGTGCAGTGCGGAACGCTTGCTGAAACTGATCCCAAGTGACATTGGCTATAGGGAAAGTGGTTTTGTAATTCTCCCACCATGAGGCTGCGGGTCCATCCAGTTGGTGTGCGGAAAAATGCACCTTCTCAGCATCTGTGCAACCTGCGGTGGTCAACTCCCTTCCAATCCTGTGTAGCCAGTCATCAGCAACAATCGGCTCCGTGCTACTGGAAAACACCGGCGGATTCAACCTCAGAAAACGGGCTAGGTTATCAACTGGAGGTGGTGGCGGTGGGTTCTTATTGTTGTTGTTGTTGTTGTTGTTGTTGTTGCCTTGGTTCTGCACTAGTAGCTGCATCAAGGCATTCTGCTGTTGGATCAACTGAGTGAGCTCCGGTGGGAAGACAAATCCGGGGTCATGTCTCAGACGCATTTGATGGGCGTAGATGGAAGAGATTAGAATAGAGTGAGGTCTAGTGAGAAAGCACTACACAAATGCACATGAGACAAACCCATTCATATCACACCACTCAATTCAAACAAGGGCATACAAACGATCTAACTACCGTTACAAAATACTCGGACTACTACTATATACATCGGGGAAATACTACTGATATTATGGTGGTCATCTAGAAATTTTGATCGGTGGAAGACTCCATGATATCTGCTCCAGCTTCGTCTTCGTAATCATCATCACTACTGTCGGGGTCGGAATCGGTGTCGTCGATGATGATGTAGTCCTCCGGATGGTCGTCATCTCCTCCTGGCGCTGGGTCTCCCATGAATACTCCTAGCTTCCTTGTCAGGTCGTCATTCTTTTCTACTAGTATTGCGATTTCCTCCTCGTATCCATCACCTGTAGACTTGAGTTCTTCTTCAAGCTCCATGTTCCTGGTCATCACCTTCTACAGTTCTATCATGCTTGCGCACATTTGGTTCTCCTGGTGACGAATGTGCTAGTTTAACTCCTGGATGAAAGCTGCAATGAACCTGTCCCTCCTGGTGCCGATCATCTCCCATTGCTCATCTCGGCGCCCACATATCTGGTAGATGGTGTCCTTGATATCCTTGTGATAAACTTCGCCGGTGCGTCCCATGGCGATGTGAGCTGCCATGCTCTTTCCTAGACTCCAGGTTGGTGCATCAAAGGAAAACTCTATGGGCTTAGTAACTGGGGTGAATGTCCTTCTTGGAACTTGAACTCGAATCATCCAATGCTCCTCTTCTGGTAAAGTGGCGGTGTAGGCCCGGTGAGGCTTGGTATTCTGATGTTAAGGTACCTAGTGACTTCCTTCAAGTATCGTCCAAAAGGTGTGTCTTCATCCGGTTGAGCAAACTTGTTCCTTGAGTCCGCCATCTATAGGGTGGAAATGGAGAGGAGTCAGAAATGAGTAGATAAGAGGGACCTATGGCTTATCTTAGTGGTCGCGTCCTACAGTCAGCGTGTGCTCTGATACCATCTTGTAGCAATCCGACCTCAGACGGTCAAATCTCTGTGCATAAGTGTCATCCCTGGATCGGTAATGCTGACACACACAGTATTCGAAGGATTTATAACAGAGTGCAATCACACACTTATTACATCGAATGTCTCAAAAAAGAGAACTTATTACAATAATATGGCTTAAGGCCAACTAAATAAGATAATTGCGGAAGCATCAAAGGTAAATGAGTCCGTCAACTCCAACGGCATAGCTGAGTGCACGACAACGACCTAGCGCACCTTACTCTTCGTCTGAAAAGTCTGCAACATTTGTAGCCCGGACTGGGTCAGCACATGGAATATGCTGGAAAAATAACACAATAGAGCAATGAACAGGTAAATGCTATCACTATATGCATATATGGCTGGTGGAGGCTCTACGGTTATCATGTTTTTGCGAAAAGCCAATTTTTCCCTACTACAAAGGAATATATTTTATTTAACTACCATGGTAGTTGATAAACATTGAGAAGGTTCCTCCAACTCAATCCCAATTAAGCAGTATTCATAACCCAACAAATTAATTTAGAGTGATGAGATCAACATGATAATTCAAGAACCAGATACTCAAGGTGTCCATAACCAGGGACACGGCTAATCATGATTAGTTTGTACACTCTGCAGAGGTTTGCGCACTTTTCCCCTACATCTGCTAGCCTACCACTGAAAGAGGTCACACAACATAATCAACTATGCCAGAGCCCATAATGGCTTGTGGCTGCACACGGAAGTTTCTAGCATGAATAATCTTATGATCCCTTTGAGCCTGGGTGGCGAACCATAGGATGGTCACATGGGTACTCCGGGATATCCTAGGACAACACTGGATTCTCCAGGTGCCCTCAACCAGTCCACCCAAATGTGTATTTAAGTAGCCACCTTAAGTTAACCATTAATTAACAACTGTCACATCTGTCATGGATACACTCAACCAATCCACGTCTACGAGCATAGCATAACAGTATAAGCATAACGTAGAAGTAACTCCCAGGGGTTTGATATAAAAAAGGACAGTAGGTTCTACCTCAATCATCTACTTCCCAAAACCCACATGTTAAGATATCCTACTCATGCAATGTTGGAGGGTTGTAAATAATGCATAAAAACTGGGTGATAAAGGGATCAAAGTGTTACTTGCCTTGCTGACGATCTGCAAACCCTAGAGACTCGTAGTAGCACACTTCGCACTCCGGAAATTCTATCGCAAACAAACAATAGCATACATAAGAACTCAAGCATAGATGCAAGGGTAAAATTCAAATAGAAAGATCCAAACTGAAAGTTCAACTGAAGAGCTTCGATTTGCAAAAAGAATCAATCGAATCGGAGATACGGAACTGAAACTACGATCAAAAGAACTTCGAATTCAAATCTTCTTGAAACCAAATTTTAAATTGTCAACATCATGTTCAAGTTGATTAACTGGAAAGAGGGGTTCGAGATGAAGATTTTTGCGTTGGTTTCATTGGATTTGGACGAACGGTTGAAATGTTGCGAGGGTTTGAAGATCAGGGGCTAATCTGCGATAAAAATATTCACAGATAGGTACCTGGCCGAAAATAAAATAAAATGGAAAAATCTGTCGGACGAATGTCCACTAACAGAGACAAACGAACGAATTCGTTCGTTATTAGATCTAAACGAACGAACGTTCGTAAAATAGCTCTAAACCGAGAAAACCGAGGAAAACCGATCTATTAAAAAAACGAACTAGATCTAGGGTTTATCGAAAATAAACCGACGAATAACCGGACAAAACTGGCGGCAGCGGCAGCAGGATCCGAACGGCGGTGGGGCTCCACGGGCGGCGGCGCGAGCGGGCCGGCTGGGCTTCGGCCCAGTTCGGTCCAGAGAGTTTTTTAAAAAAAATTCCGCCGAAGGAATAATCCTAAATAAATATAAATATTTTTTCTAAATATGCCAAAAACAATTTTCACCGTCTAAATAAAATATTTAGAACAAAGTGAACATTTTGCTGGCCTAAAAATGCAATTTTGGATAATGCACATTTTTTTCTAATTCAAATAAAATATCAATAAAAATCCAAATATAATATTTATTGGATTTTAACATTTTTCCTCCAATATTTCTTTTATTTTGGATAAGTCCTTTTCTCTCCTCTCTTTTATTTTTATATTGGAAATATTTTGGAGAGAAAAATATTAAAACCAAAATGATCCTCTTTTCAAATTTTAGAAAAATTCCAATATGAAAATAGTGAAATCCCCAACTCTCTCCGTGGGTCCTTGAGTTGCTTAGGATTTCTAGGATCGCAAATGAGATGCAAATAAAATATGATATGCATATGATGACCTATGTATAACATTCCAAATTAAGAATTTGGGATGTTACAGCTCGCTTCCCAGTGAGCCTGCGCAGCGTACAGCTCGCATGCTTCCCGATGAGCTTGTGCATTGGAGGACAGCTTGCGCGCCTCTCGGTCAGCCTGCGCACCGGACTACGCTTGCACGCCTCCCGTTTAGTCAAGGACAAGCAGCTGTCTGCACGGCCCCTCCTATAGCCATTAAAACCAAGACACGTGGCGTCACGTGAATGGTTAACAAAACGCACGCGGTTTGAATTATACAAACGTTTGATATATTAAAGTGGCAGCTATTTTTTCAAAATGCCTGTGTTGGTTGTTATTCGAGTGCGCCTTCTCTCAAAATGGACACGAAAAATACCACAGCATGTCGGGTGCCATTCCATGATAGCATGCCAAGTTTCATGAATTTCAGACGTGTTTTGGATTTACTAGAATTTAAAAACAAAGTATCACAACGTTTTGCCGGCAATCAACAGTGCCCTGTTGTTTGAAATTCATTCCCATTTCTTGCATGGGACCTAAGCATGCACCCAAGGACACAGATTTGATTTTTTAACAAATTTATATGCACTGGAACATGTGCATGTAGTTCAAATTTGATTATGCACATAAATGCATTGAAAACTCAGTTAATGCATAAAAATGTCCAAACGAACCCCGAAAAATCACAACACTCCTGTTGTTCTACATTGACACGAGAAATTTTTTGAAAGCAATAAGAGGCAATGGATATCGTTTCATCCCCAAAGGTGGGACGCTCCCTACCGAAACCATCATGCTTGTTGTGAGAAGCTCTGGTTTGTGAGAAGCATATACCCAAACCTGCCCCAAATGGGACAAAAAATTTACCACGGCATGTTGATGCCGCTGCATGATAGCAGGCCTAGTTTCATGAATTTCAGATGAGTTTTGGATTTACTAGAGTTTATAAACAAGATATCTCAATGTTTACGGCCGAGTGACGGTGGCAGGGTGTTTGACATTCATTCCCATTTCCTGCATGGGACCTAAGCATGCAACCAAGAACACAGATTTGAATTTTCAACCAATTTATATGCATTAGAGCATGTGCATGTAGTTCAAATTTGAATTATGCACAAGAATGCATTGAAAACTCAGTTAATGCATAAAAATGTCCAAACGAACACCGAAAAATCCCAAAAGTTGACACAACACTCGTGTTGTTCTATGTTGACACTAGGAAAAAAATTGAAATCATGAAGAGGCAACGGATATCGTTTCGTCCAGAAAGGTGAAATGTTCCCTACCAAAACCATCACGCTTGTTGTGAGAAGCTCTGGTTTGGGAGAAGCATATCCCTAACCTGCCCCAAATGGGACAAAAAATTACCACGACATGTTGATGCCGCTCCACGACAACATCGAAGTTTCATAAATTTCAGACGATCTTTGGATTTACTAGAATTTAAAAACCAGGTATCTCAATGTTTGCGGCCGAGTGACGGTGGCAGGGTGTTTGACATTCATTCCCATTTCTTGCATGGGACCGAAGCATGCAACCAAGGACACAGATTTGAATTTTCAACCAATTTATATGCATTAGAGCATGTGCATGCTATTCAAATTTGAATTATGCACATGAATGCATTGAAAACCCATTTAATGCATAACATGTCCAAACAAACCCCGAAAAATCACGAAAATTGACACGACACTCCTGTTGTTCTATGTTGACACGAGAAAATTTTTGAACGCAATAACAGGCAATGGATATCGTTTCATCCCCAAAGGTGGGACGTTCCCTACCGAAACCATCATGCTTGTTGTGAGAAGCTCTGGTTTGTGAGAAGCATATACCCAAACCTGCCCCCAAATGGGAGAATTTTTTTACCACTGCATGTTGATGCCGCTCCATGATAGCATGCCAAGTTTCATGAATTTTAGACGAGTTTTGGATTTAGTAGAATTTCAAAACCAGGTATCTCAATGTTTGCGGCCGAGTGACGGTGGTGGGGTGTTTGGCATTCATTCCCATTTCTTGCATGGGACCTAATCATGCAACCAAGGACACAAATTTGATTTTTCAACCAATTTATATGCATTAGAGCATGTGCATGTGCATGTTGTTCAAATTTGAATTATGCACACAAATGCATTGAAAACTCAATTAATGCATAAAAATATACAAACGAACCCCAAAAAATCCCAAAAATTGACACAACACTCTTGTTTTTCTATAATGACACTAGGAAAAACATTGAAATCGTGAAGAGGCAATGTATATCGTTTCGTCCAGAAAGGTGAAACGTTCCCTACAAAACCATCAGGCTTGTTGTGAGAAGCTCTGGTTTGTAAGAAGCATATCCCTAAACCTACCCCAAATGGGACAAAAAATTACCACGACATGTTGATGCCTCTCCATGATAGCATGCCAAGTTTCATGAATTTTAGGTGAGCTTTGGATTTACTAGAATTTAAAAACCAGGTATCTCAATGTTTGCGGCCGAGTGACGGTGGCAGCGTGTTTGACATTCATTCCCATTTCTTGCATGGGACCTAAGCATGCAACCAAAGACACAAATTTGAATTTTCAACCAATTTATATGCATTAGAGAATGTGCATGCAGTTCAAATTTGAATAATGCACATGAATGCACTGAAAACCTAGTTAATGCATAAAAATGTCCAAAGAAACCCCGGAAAATCACAAAAATTGACACAACCCTCCTGTTGTTCTATGTTGACATGAGAAAAAATTTGAAAGCAATAAGAGGCAATGGATATCGTTTCGTCCCCAAAGGTGGGACGTTCCCTACCGAAACCATCATGCTTGTTGTGAGAAGCTCTGGTTTGTTAGAAGCATATACCCAAACCGCCCCAAATGGGAGAAATTTTTTACCACGACATGTTGATGCCGCTCCATGATAGCATGCCAAGTTTCATGAATTTCATACGAGTTTTGGATTTACTAGAATTTAAAAACCAGGTATCTCAATGTTTGCGGCCGAGTGACGGTGGTAGGGTGTTTGACATTCATTCCCATTTCTTGCATGGGACCTAAGCATGCAACCAAGGACACAGATTTGAATTTTCAACCAATTTATATGCATTAGAGCATGTGCATGTAGTTAAAATTTGAATTATGCACATAAATGCATTGAAAACTCAATTAATGCATAAAAATGTCCAAACGAACCCCAAAAAATCCCAAAAGTTGACACAACACTCTTGTTGTTCTATGTTGACACTAGGAAAAAAATTGAAATCGTGAAGAGGCAATAGATATCGTTTCGTCTAGAAAGGTGAAATGTTCCCTACCAAAACCATCAGGCTTGTTGTGAGAAGCTCCGGTTTGTGAGAAGCATATCCCTAAACCTGTCCCAAATGGGACAACAAAATTACCATGGCATGTTGATGCCACTCCATGATGGCATCCAAGTTTCATGAATTTCAAACTAGCTTTGGATTTACTAGAATTTAAAAACAAGGTATCTCAATATTTGCGGCCGAGTGACGGTGGCAGGGTGTTTGACATTCATTCCCATTGCTTGTATGGGACCTAAGCATGCAAATAAGGACACTGATTTGAATTACCAATTTATATGCATTAGAGCATGTCCATGCAGTTCAAATTTGAATTATGCACATGAATGCATTGAAAACCCAGTTAATGCATAAAAATGTCCAAACAAAGCCCGAAAAATCTCAAAAATTGACACAACACTCCTATTGTTCTATGTTGACACGAGAAAATTTTTGAAAGCAATAAGAGGCAATAGATATCGTTTCGTCCCCAAAGGTGGGACGTTCCGTACCGAAACCATCATGCTTGTTGTGAGAAGCTCTGGTTTGTGAGAAGCATATACCCAAACCTGCCCCCAAATGGGAGAATTTTTTTACCACGGCATGTTCATGCCGCTCCATGATAGCATGCCAAGTTTCATGAATTTCAGACGAGTTTTGGATTTACTAGAATTTAAAAACCAGGTATCTCAATGTTTGCGGCCGAGTGACGGTGGTAGGATGTTTGGCATTCATTCCCATTTCTTGCATGGGACCTAAGCATGCAACCAAGGACACAGATTTGAATTTTCAACCAATTTATATGCATTAGAGCATGTGCATGTGCATGTATTTCAAATTTGAATTATGCACATAAATGCATTGAAAACTCAATTAATGCATAAAAAATATACAAACGAACCCCGAAAAATCCCAAAAATTGACACAACACTCCTGTGGTTCTATGTTGACACTAGGAAAAAAATTGAAATCGTGAAGAGGCAATGAATATTGTTTCTACCAGAAAGGTGAAATGTTCCCTACCAAAACCATCAGGCTTGTTGTGAGAAGCTCTGGTTTGTGAGAAGCATATCCCCAAACCTGCCCCAAATGGGACAAAAAAATTACCACGGCATGTTGATGCCGCTCCATGACAGCATCCAAATTTCATGAATTTCAGACGAGCTTTGGATTTACTACTCCCTCCGTCCGAAAATACTTGTCGGAGAAATGGATAAAAATAGATGTATCCAAAACTAAAATATGTCTAGATACATCCATTCCTGCGACAAGTATTTCCGGACGGAGGGAGTAGAATTTAAAAACCAGGTATCTCTATGTTTGCGGCCGAGTGACGGTGGCAGGGTGTTTGACATTCATTCCCATTTCTTGTATGGGACCTAAGCATGCAACCAAGGACACAAATTTGAATTTTCAACCAATTTATATGCATTAGAGCATGTGCATGCAGTAAAAATTTGAACTATGCACATGAATGCTTTGAAAACCCAGTTAATGCATAAAATGTCCAAACAAACCCCGAAAAATCACAAAAATTGACACAACACTCCTATTGTTCTATGTTGATACGAGAAAAAAAATTGAAAGCAATAAGAGGCAATGGATATCGTTTTGTCCCCAAAGGTGGGACGTTCCCTACCGAAACCATGATGCTTGTTGTGAGCAGCTCTGGTTTGTGAGAAGCATATACCCAAACCTGCCCCCAAATGGGAGAAATTTTTTACCACGGCATGTTCATGCCGCTCCATGGTAGCATGCCAAGTTTCATGAATTTCGTACGAGTTTTGGATTTACTAGAATTTAAAAACCAGGTATCTCAATGTTTGCGGCCGAGTGACGGTGGTAGGATGTTTGGCATTCATTCCCATTTCTTGCATGGGACCTAAGCATGCAACCAAGGACACAGATTTGAATTTTCAACCAATTTATATGCATTAGAGCATGTGCATGTGCATGTAGTTCAAATTTGAATTATGCACATAAATGCATTGAAAACTCAATTAATGCATAAAAATATAGAAACGAACCCCGAAAAAACCCAAAATTGACACAACACTCCTGTTGTTCTAAGTTGACACTAGGAAAAAAAATTGAAATCGTGCAGAGGCAATGGATATCATTTCGTCCAGAAAGGTGAAATGTTCCCTACCAAAACCATCAGGCTTGTTGTGAGAAGCTCTGGTTTGTGAGAAGCATATCCCCAAACCTGCCCCAAATGGGACAAAAAAATACCACATCATGTTGATGCCGCTCCATGACAACATGCCAAGTGTCGGTGTCAAAACAGGCAAATCTCGGGTAGGGGTCCCGAACTGTGCATCTAAGGTCGATGGTAACAGGAGACAAGGGACACAATGTATACCCAGGTTCGGGCCCTCTCTATGGAGGTAATACCCTACTTCTTGCTTGATTGATCTTGATGAATATGAGTATTACAAGAGTTTATCTACCTCGAGATCGTAATGGCTAAAACCCTAAAAGTCTAGCCTGTATGACTATGAGTATGATTCTTGTCCCTACGGACTAAGCCCTCCGGTTTATATAGACACGGGAGGGGGCTAGGGTTGTACAAAGTCGGTTACAGAGAAAGGAATCTTCATATGGGGACGCCAAGCTTGCCTTCCACACCAAGGAGAGTCCCATATGGACACAGGAGATAATCTTCGGTCTTGTATCTTCACCGCCCCTGAGTTCGTCCCACGTAACATAGTCTGGACGCCCGAGGACCCCCTAATCCAGGACTCCCTCAGTAGCCCCTGAACCAGGCTTCAATGACGAGGTGTCGGCGTGCAAATTGTCTTCGGCATTGCAAGGTGGGCTCCTTCTCCAAATACTCCAACACAGTCTTCGGACGCAACGAACGTGTCCGGCTCTACAAAACAAATTCCCCATACAACCACAGAGAGTATAATATTTCACGAGTCCAATCCGCTGACAACTTTTGGTAAGGTGACACCACGTCATCATCCAGTCATTATTTTGAACCGTTTTTCGGCCTGTCGCTCCGAGATGCGGTCTCATTGGCACGTCTCGTCAAAGCAGAGATCGTGTCCCCTTATTGCGGGATTCTCATCAATACGGGCGTGGGTAATCCAACTGTGCTGTTTACATAGCCCTTGGGAACAGGCGAGTTTTAAGGCGAGTGGGGAGGCGCTTGATATTCACCGTCTTTATAAGGAGATAAGGATTCCCTTCTTTCACCCACGCCTTCTCTCTTTCTCTGCCCTCCCATTCTCGAGCTCCAGTGCCCAAGTCCTAATCTTTTCTGCCTCAAGAAAGCACTCGACCATGTCCGGATCTAGAGCGCAAGGCAAGTGGATGGCCTCCTCCGTCAAGGAGAAGGAATTCACCAAGCTTCGGGAGGCCGGGTATTTGGCGAAAGAAATCGCCCACCGGCTTCCGGCCAAGGGGCAAATCGTCCGCACCCCGAAGCCCAATGAGAGGGTGGTGTTCGTCCCCCATTTCATTCGCGGGTTAGGGTTTCCTCTCCACCCTTTCGTCCGCGGACTCATGTTTTATTACGGGGTAGACTTCCATGATCTAGCCCCAAACTCCTTCCTCAACATCTCGGCATTCATTGTCGTGTGTGAGGCTTTCCTCCGCATTCCACTCCACTTCGGACTGTGGCTCAAGATCTTCAATGTGAAGCCGAAGGTGGTGGATGGCCAACACGCGGAGTGCGGGGCGCCATGGTGAGCAAGCTGCCCAATGTCACATGGCCCAAGGGTAATTTTGTGGAGACCGTCAAAGAGTGGCACAAACTATGGTTCTATATCACAGAGCCCCGCGACACCACCTAGGCCGCGGCTCCCGAATTCAAGTCCGGAGCTCCAATGCGGCTCACCTCCCGAATTGGTCTTCGTCGGACGAGCTGATCATGCTGCAAACGCGCATCCAAAGCATGGTGGACAAAAACATCAAGCTCGTCAACGTGATCCAGGTGATGTTAGTTCGCCGGATCCTTCCATGCCAGAGCCGGACTTGCCCTTTGTGGGAATTCGATCCGGAGAAGCACCAGACCTTGGAAAGGCTCTGCGGAACCACGCATGAAGATATCTGGAAGTTTCTCTTCAAGGGCAACGAGACACCGCCGGAGACGGACGAGGACCGCAGGCACGATCTGGCCCATCTCGCCAGTGCGGTAAGTCTTTCGCGTTTCAAGGTGTATCCTCTACTTGCTTATTCAAGGAAGATACCTAAACTCCACTAGTTATTTTTTCAAGTATGGACTGAGAAAGCGGAGCGGATTAAGTGTCCAGCTCCGCTGCCCGAGGAACCAGCCATCCCTCTTTTGACGAAGATGCTGGTCCCGGCGCCTTACCAGGCGCCGGAGAACAAGGCCAAGGGGGTCCGGAGTGGCCCCCGTCACAAAGGAGCTTCGGACAGGACGTCCGAAGACAACGAGACTCCCTCCTCCGCCGCCGAAGACGACGATGAGGACGAGGAGGAAAGCAGCTCTCCCCCTGAGGGGGGAAGGAGGAAGAGGGCGGCCTCCCCAAATGTGGAGGCAGAGGCGTCCAAGAGGGGGAAGAGCTCCCTCGCGGATAACTCCGCGTGGGACGTCGACAGCAGCCCAGAGCCTCGCCGCCGAAACAAGCCCCTGGCCGCATCGTGAGTACTCAAAAGACTCTGACATATTCATGTATTCGGCCTCCTCGGTTCGTCGTTTTAACGCGTTAAATCATGCACTTGTAGTCCGGCCCACGACAGCTCCCTGCGATCCTCATCAGGAGGTTCGCTGGATTCAAAGGCGATGGCCAGCGAGTCACCGCCGGCCGCTCAATCTCCCACAGCCAAGGGAGACGACGAGGTGCTGCCCCAAAGGACCTTCCCGGGCTAGGGTGAGGTTCAGGAGGCTGTCAGGGTGGCGCCAAAGCGTGACCCTTCAGCCACCGGACATTCGGGAGAGAGGACCCCCATGGAGACTGGCGATGGGGGACGTGTCCAGTTCGGACCCTGATACGTCCATTTTGCATCATGCTTTTATATCGATATTTATTGCATTATGGGCTGTTATTACACATTAAGTCACAGTACTTATGCCTATTCTCTCTTATTTTACAAGGTTTACATAAAGAGGGAGAATGCCGGCAGCTGGAATTCTGGGCTGGAAAAGGAGCAAATATTAGAGACCTATTCTGCACAACTCCAAAAGTCCTGAAACTCCACGGAAGTTATTTTTGGAAATAAAAAAAATACTGAGCGAAGAAAATACCAGAGGGGACCCACACCCTGGGCACGAGGGTGGGGGCGCGCCCTACCCCCCTGGGCGCGCCCCCTGCCTCGTAGGCCCCCTGATGGCCCTCCGGTGCCCATCTTCTACTATATGAAGTCTTTCGTTCGAAGAAAAATCATAAGCAAGCTTTCGGGATGAGATTCCACCGCCACGAGGCGGAACCTTGGCGGAACCAATCTAGGGCTCTGGCGGAGCTGTTCTGCGGGGGACACTTCCCTCCGGGAGGGGGAAATCATCGCCATCGTCATCACCAACGATCCTCTCATCGGGAGGGGGCCAATCTCCATCAACATCTTCACCAGCACCATCTCCTCTCAAACCCTCGTTCATCTCTTGTATCCAATTCTTGTCTCTAAGTCTAAGATTGGTACTTGTAGGTTGCTTGTAGTGTTGATTACTCCTTGTAGTTGATGCTAGTTGGTTTATTTGGTGGAAGATCATATGTTCAGATCCATTATGCATATTAATACCCCTCTGATTATGAACATGAATATGCTTTGTGAGTAGTTACGTTTGTTCTTGAGGACATGGGAGAAGTCGTGCTATTAGTAGTCATGTGAATTTGGTATTCGTTCGATATTTTGATGAGATGTATGTTGTCTCTCCTCTAGTGGTGTTATGTGAACGTCGACTACATGACACTTCACCATTGTTTGGGCCTAGAGGAAGGCATTGGGAAGTAATAAGTAGATGATGGGTTGTTAGAGTGACAGAAGCTTAAACCCTAGTTTATGTGTTGCTTCGTAAGGGGCTGATTTGGATCCATATGTTTCATGCTATGGTTAGGTTTACCTTAATACTTCTTTTGTAGTTGTGGATGCTTGCAATAGGAGTTAATCATAAGTGGGATGCTTGTCCAAGTAAGGACAGCACCCAAGCACCGGTCCACCCACATATCAAATTATCAAAGTACCGAACGCGAATCATATGAACGTGATGAAAACTAGCTTGACGATAATTCCCATGTGTCCTCGGGAGCGTTTTCCTTCATATAAGAAATTGTCCAGGCTTGTCCTTTGCTACAAAAAGGATTGGGCCATCTTGCTGTACTTTATTTACACTTGTTACTTGTTACCCGTTACAAATTACCTTATCACAAAACTATCTGTTACCGATAATTTCAGTGCTTGCAGCGAATACCTTGCTGAAAACCGCTTAACATTTCCTTCTGCTCCTCGTTGGGTTCGACACTCTTACTTATCGAAAGGACTACGATAGATCCCCTATACTTGTGGGTCATCAAGACTCTTTTCTGGCGCCGTTGCTGGGGAGCGAAGCGCCTTTGGTAGGTGGAATTTGGTAAGTGAAAATTTATATAATGTGCTGAAATTTACTGTCGCTTGTTACTATGGAAAGTAATCCTTTGAGGGGCTTGTTCGGGGTATCTTCACCCCGACCAGTAGATCAAAGAGTTGCTCCTCAACCTACTGAACCTACTGAAAATGAAAATGTTTACTTTGAAATTCCTTCGGGTATGATAGAGAAACTGCGAGCTAATCCTTTTGCAGGAGATGGAACATTGCATCCCCATTTACACCTAATCTATGTGGATGAAGTTTGTGGATTATTTAAGCTTGCAGGTATGCCCGATGATTTTATCAAGAAGAAGGTCTTCCCTTTATCTTTGAAGGGAGATGCATTGACATGGTATAGGCCATGTGATGATACGGGATCATGGGACTATAAGCGATTGAAATTGGAATTTCATCAGAAGTTTTATCCTATGCATCTTGTTCATCGTGATCGTAATTACATATATAATTTTTGGCCTCGCGAAGGAGAAAGCATCGCTCAAGCTTGGGGGAGGCTTAAGTCAATGTTATATTCATGCCCCAATCATGAGCTCTCAAGAGAAATGATTATTCAAAAATTTTATGCTCGGCTTTCTGACAACAATCGCACCATGCTCGATACTTCTTGTACTGGTTCATTTATGATGAAGACTATTGAATTCAAATGGGATTTATTGGAAAGAATTAAACACAACTCTGAAGATTGGGACCTTGACGAAGGTAAGGAGTCAGGTATAACACCTAAGTTTGATTGTGTTAAATCTTTTATGGATACCGACGTTTTCCGTAAATTTAGCACTAAATATGGACTTGACTCTGAGATAGTAGCTTCTTTTTGTGAATCTTTTGCTTCTCACGTTGATCTCCCTAAGGAGAAGTGGTTTAAATATCATCCTCCCATAGAAGTAAAAGTAGTTGAACCTATTAAAGTTGAAGAAAAGACTATCACCTATAATGGTCCTATTGTTCCTACTACCTATGTTGAGAAACCACCTTTCCCTGTTAGGATAAAGGATCATGCTAAAGCTTCAACTGTGGTTCGTAAAAGTAATATTACAACCTATACACCTCCTGAGCAAGTTAAAGTTGAACCAAATATTGCTATTGTTAAAGATCTCTTGGCTGATAATATTGATGGGCATGTTATTTATTTCTGTGATGAGACTGCTAGAATTGCTAAACCTAGTGCTAAAGATAAACATAGACCTATGGTAGGCATGCCTGTTATTCATGTTAAAATAGGAGATCATTGTTAGCATGGCTTGTGTGATATGGGTGCTAGTGCTAGTGCAATATCTATTGACTTATGTAAAGAAATTATGCATGATATTGCACCCGCTGAGTTGGAAGAGATTGATGTCACCATTAAGCTTGCCAATAGAGATACCATTTCACCGATTGGGATTGTTAGAGATGTTGAAGTCTTGTGTGGGAAAACTAAATATCCTGCTGATTTTCTTGTTCTTGGTTCCCCACAAGATAGTTTTTGTCCCATTATATTTGGTAGACCCTTCTTGAACACTGTTAATGCTAAGATAGACTGCGAAAAGGATGTTGTTACTATTGGTTTGGGTGATATGTCTCATGATTTTAATTTCTCTAAATATCATAGACAACACCATGAAGAGGAATTGCCTAGTAAGGATGAAATTATTGGTCTTGCTTCTATTGTCGTGCCTCCTAGTGATCCTTTAGAACAATATTTGCTAGACCATGAAAATGATATGTTTATGAATGAAAGAACGGAAATAGATGAAGTGTTCTTTAAACAGGGACCTATTCTGAAACACAACTTGCCTGTTGAAATCCTAGGGGATCCTCCTCCACCCAAGGGTGATCCCGTGTTTGAGCTTAAACCATTACCTGATACTCTTAAATATGCTTATCTTGATGAAAAGAAGATATATCCTATTATTATTAGTGCTAACCTTTCAGAGAAGGAGGAAGAAAAATTATTGAAAACTCTGAAGAAGCACCGTGCTGCTATTGGATATACTCTTGATGATCTTAAGGGCATTAGCCCCACTCTATGTCAACACAAAATAAATTTGGAGAAAGTCGCCAAACCAGTTATTGATCATCAGCGACAGTTAAATCCTAAGATGAAAGAAGTGGTAAGAAAGGAAATATTAAAGCTCCTTGAGGCAGGTATAATCTATCCCGTTGCTGATAGTCTGTGGGTAAGTCCTGTCCATTGTGTCCCTAAGAAGGGAGGTATTACTGTCGTTCCTAATGATAAAGATGAATTGATTCCGCAAAGAAGTATTACATGTTATAGGATGGTAATTGATTTCCGCAAATTAAATAAGGCTACTAAAAAGATCATTACCCCTTACCTTTTATTGATTAAATGCTAGAAAGATTATCCAAACATACACATTTTTGCTTTCTAGATGGTTACTCTTGTTTCTCTGAAATACTTGTGTCAGCTGATGATCCAGCAAAGACCATTTTACTTGCCCTTTCAGTACTTTTGCTTATAGACGTATGCCTTTTGGTTTATGTAATGCACCTACTACCTTTCAAAGATGCATGATGGCTATATTCTCTGACTTTTGTGAAAAGATTTGTGAGGTTTTCATGGATGATTTCTCCGTTTATGGATCCTCTTTTGATGATTGCTTGAGCAACCTTGATCGAGTTTTGTAGAGATGTGAAGAAACTAACCTTGTCTTGAATTGGGAGAAGTGCCACTTTATGGTTAATGAAGGTATTGTCTTGGGGCATAAAATTTCTGAAAGAGGTATTGAAGTGGATAAAGCTAAAGTTGATCCTATAAGAAGTTTCCTTGGTCATGCCGAGTTTTATAGGAGGTTCATTAAGGACTTCTCAAAAATTTCTCGGCCTCTGACTAATCTATTACAAAAAGATATACCATTTGTCTTTGATGATAGTGTAGAAGCATTTGAAATACTTAAGAAAGCATTAATTTCTGCACCTATTGTTCAGCCACCTGATTGGAATTTACCCTTTGAAATTATGTGTGATGCTAGTGATTATGCTATAGGTGCTGTTCTAGGGCAAAGAGTTGATAAGAAATTAAATGTTATTCAATATGCTAGTAAAACTCTAGACAATGCCCAGAGAAATTATGCTACTACTGAAAAAGAATTCTTAGCAGTTGTATTTGCTTGTGATAAGTTTAGACCTTATATTGTTGATTCTAAAGTAACTATTCACACTGATCACGCTGCTATTAAATATCTTATGGAAAAGAAAGATGCTAAACCTAGACTTATTAGATGGGTTCTCTTGCTACAAGAATTTGATTTGCATATTATTGATAGAAAGGGAGCTGAGAACCCCGTTGCAGACAACTTGTCTAGGTTAGAGAATGTTCTTGATGACCCACTACCTATTGATGATAGCTTTCCCGATGAACAACAGGATGTCATAAATGCTTCTCATACTGCTCCATGGTATGCTGATTATGCTAATTACATTGTTGCTAAATTTATACCACCTAGTTTCACATACCAGCAAAAGAAAAAGTTTTTCTATGATTTAAGACATTACTTCTGGGATGACCCACATCTTTATAAAGAAGGAGTAGATGGTGTTATTAGACGTTGTGTACCTGAGCATGAACAGGAACAGATCCTACGCAAGTGTCACTCCAAGGCTTATGGAGGACACCACGCTGGAGACAGAACTGCACATAAGGTATTGCAATCTGGTTTTTATTGGCCTACTCTCTTCAAGGATGCTCGTAAGTTTGTCTTATCTTGTGATGAATCTCAAAGAATTGGTAACATTAGTAGACGTCAAGAAATGCCTATGAATTATTCACTTGTTATTTAACAATTTGATGTTTGTGGCTTTGATTATATGGGACCGTTTCCTGCCTCTAATGGATATACACATATTTTAGTTGCTGTTGATTACGTTACTAAGTGAGTAGAAGCTATTCCAACTAGTAGTGCTGATCATAACACTTCTATTAAGATGCTTAAAGAAGTTATTTTTCCGAGGTTTGGAGTCCCTAGATATTTAATGACTGATGGTGGCTCACATTTTATTCATGGTGCTTTTCGTAAAATGCTTGCTAAGTATGATGTAAATCATAGAATTGCATCTCCTTATCACCCACAGTCTAGTGGTCAAGTAGAATTGAGTGATAGAGAACTCAAATTAATTTTGCAAAAGAATGTTAATAGATCTAGAAAGAATTGGTCCAAGAAACTTGATGATGCATTATGGGCCTATAGAACTGCATATAAAAATCCTATGGGTATGTCTCCGTATAAGGCATATTGGAAAAGCATGTCACTTACCTCTCGAACTAGAACATAAGGCATATTGGGCCATTAAAGAGCTCAATTGTGATTTCAAACTTGCCGGTGAGAAGAGGTTATTTGACATTAGCTCACTTGATGAATGGAGAACCCAAGCCTATGAGAATGCCAAATTGTTTAAAGAAAAAGTTAAAAGATGGCATGACAAAAGGATACAAAAGCGTGAGTTTAATGTAGGTGATTATGTATTATTATACAACTCTCGTTTAAGATTTTTTGCAGGAAACTTCTCTCTAAATGGGAAGGTCCTTACGTTATCTAGGAGGTCTATCGTTCCGGTGCCATAAAAATCAACAACTTCGAAGGCACAAATCCGAAGGTGGTGAACGGTCAAAGAATCAAACATTATATCTCAGGTAATCCTATAAATGTTGAAACTAATATAATTGAAATCGTAACACCGGAGGAATACATAAGGGACACTTTCCAGAACATTTCAGACTCCGAAAAGGAATTGGTATGTGGTACGGTAAGTAAACCGACTCCAAAACAGTTCTAATGGCAAATTTTCTCCGTTTTGGAATATTTAGAAAAATAGGAAAATAAGAAGCAGTCCGGGAAGGACACGAGGCCTCCACGAGGGTGGAGGGCGCGCCCCCTGCCTCGTGGGCACCTCGTGTGCTCTCTGGACTCCGTTTTCTTGCACGATACGTATTTTGGTTGGTAAAAATTCATTATATAATCTCCCGAAGGTTATGACCACCGTATCGTGCAATTATCCTCTGTTCTTGTTTCGAGCTGTTTTCTGTCAGGGTTGTCAAAGCCAGGCATCATGTCGGCCCCCTCCTGCAACAATGGTGACAACGATGCTTGGCTAATGAAGATAGAGCTGAAGAGGGAAGAACCCATGGAGATCAACAAGGATGAAGGGATCAAGAAAGCCACGGAGGATCAAGCTCCGGCAGCAGAAGACGTCCATCAACTTGATCACAATCTTCTTACCCCAACTGAGATCGAAGCTTTCAAGATGATTGAGTTAGCTCGTATACAAAACAAGTATCTCACACGTGAAAATATTTTGTTGAAGGAGCATATCATCGCACTCAAGGGCATTATCCGCAAGTTGGAGGACCTCTTACGCTCAATGTGCGACTATCCATCATCACCTCCACATTCTTCACCAGCAAAGGAAACATAATCACATGGGTATGGGCACTCCCCTTGGCAACTTCCAAGCTTGGGGGAGGTGCCCCGGTATCGTATCACCATCACACTCCTATCTTTACTGTTTTTCTTAGTTCGATCCTTTTACTAATATCCTGATCTAGAAGAATAAAGTTTTTAGTATGATCTAGTTTTGAGTTTTGCTTTATGATCCCTCTATGTAATCGAGTCCGTGAGCTATATAATAAAGATTAGTGTTGAGTCAAGGGCTTGATTATTTTGCTATGATCTTTAGGGAATAAAAGAAAAAGAAAGAATAAAAAGAAATAAAAAGAGATCATATTGATCTTATGGAGAGTAATGACTTCACATAGAAAGAGTATGATGATTAAAAGTTGTTGAGAGTTGACAAACATAGTTTTGGTCATCGTTGCAATTAATGGGAAGTAATAAAGAAAGAGAAGTTTCACATATAAATATACTATCTTGGACATCTTTTATGATTGTGAGCACTCATTAAAATATGACATGCTAAAGAGTTGATGTTGGACAAGGAAGACAATGTAATGGGTTATGTTTTCTTATATCTAAAATAAAGTATATTGTTATGGATCATCCAACATGTTGAGCTTGCCTTTCTCTCTCATGCTAGCCAAATTCTATGCACCAAGTAGAGATACTACTTGTGCTTCCAAACACCCTTAAACCCAGTTTTGCCATGAGAGTCCACCATATCTACCTATGGATTGAGTAAGATCCTTCAAGTAAGTTGTCATCGGTGCAAGCAATAAAAATTGCTCTCTAAATATGTATGATTGATTAGTGTGGAGGAAATAAGCTTTATACGATCTTGTGATGTGGAAGAAATAAAAGTGACGGACTACATAATAAAGGTCGATATCACAAGTGGCAATATAAAGTGACGTTCTTTCGCATTAAGATTTTGTGCATCCAACCCTGAAAGCGCATGACAACCTCTGCTTCCCTCTGCGAAGGGCCTATCTTTTACTTTTATCTTCTACCTTATGCAAGAGTCTTGGTGATCTTCACCTTTCCTTTTTGCATTTTAGCCTTTGGCAAGCACAGTGTGTTGGAAAGATCCTGATATATATACCCAATTGGATGTAAGTTAGCATGAACTATTATTGTTGACATTACCCTTGAAGTAAAAGGTTGGGAGGCAAAACTATAAGCCCCTATCTTTCTCTGTGTCTGATTAAAACTCCGTAACCACAAAGTACTGCATGAGTGTTAGCAATTGTGAAAGACTAAATGATAGTTGAGTATGTAGACTTGCTGAAAAGCGCTTATATTGACTCTTTCTGACGTTATGGTAAATTGCAATTGCTTCAATGACTGATATTATAGTTTGTTAGTTCTTAATGAAGTTTCTGATTCACACTTGACATTGTGGATAGATTGTTACTTTATCATAAGAAATAATATGACAATATCCATATATGTTGCTATTAGAAGATTGATCATGATGCCCTCATGTCCGTATTTTATTTTATCGACACCTCTATCTCTAAACATGTGGACATATTTATCGTTATCGGCTTCCGCTTGAGGACAAGTGAGGTCTAAGCTTGGGGGAATTGATACGTCCATTTTGCATCATGCTTTTATATCGATATTTATTGCATTATGGGCTGTTATTACACATTATATGTCTATTCTCTCTTATTTTACAAGGTTTACATAAAGAGGGAGAATGTCGGCAGCTGGAATTCTGGGCTGGAAAAGGAGGAAATATTAGAGCCTATTCTGCACAACTCCAAAAGTCATGAAACTCCACGGAAGTTATTTTTGGAAATAATAAAAATTACTGAGCGAAGAAAATACCATAGGGTACCCACACCCTGGGCACGAGGGTGGGGGCGCGCCATACCCCCCTGGGCACGCCCCCTGCCTCGTGGGCCCCCTGCTGGCCCTCCGGTGCCCATCTTCTACTATATGAAGTCTTTCGTCCGAAGAAAAATCATAAGCAAGCTTTCGGGACGAGACTCCGCTGCCACGAGGCAGAACCTTGGCGGAACCAATCTAGGGCTCTCGCAGAGCTGTTCTGCCGGGGACACTTCCCTCTATGGAGGGGGAATCATTGCCATCGTCATCACCAACGATCCTCTCATCGGGAGGGGGCCAATCTCCATCAACATCTTCACCAGCACCATCTCCTCTCAAACCCCAGTTCATCTCTTGTATCCAATTCTTGTCTCTAAGTCTGAGATTGGTACTTGTAGGTTGCTAATAGTGTTGATTACTCCTTGTAGTTGATGCTAGTTGGTTAATTTGGTGGAAGATCATATGTTCAGATCCATTATGCATATTAATACCCCTCTGATTATGAACATGAATATGCTTTGTGAGTAGTTACGTTTGTTCCTGAGGACATGGGAGAAGTCTTGCTATTAGTAGTCATGTGAATTTGGTATTCGTTCGAAATTTTGATGAGATGTATGTTGTCTCTCCTCTAGTGGTGTTATGTGAACGTCGACTACATGACACTTCACCATTGTTTGGGCCTAGAGGAAGGCATTGGGAAGTAATAAGTAGATGGTTTGCTAGAGTGACAGAAGCTTAAACCCTAGTTTATGCGTTGCTTCGTAAGGGGTGGATTTGGATCCATATGTTTCATGCTATGTTTAAGTTTACCTTAATACTTCTTTTGTAGTTGCGGATGCTTGCAATAGGAGTTAATCATAAGTGGGATGCTTGTCCAAGTAAGGACAACACCCAAGCACCGGTCCACCCACATATCAAATTATCAAAGTACCGAACGCGAGTCATATGAACGTGATGAAAACTAGCTTGACGATAATTCCCATGTGTCCTCGGGAGCGTTTTCCTTCATATAAGAAATTGTCCAGGCTTGTCCTTTGCTACAAAAAGGATTGGGCCATCTTGCTGCACTTTATTTACACTTTTTACTTGTTACCCGTTACAAATTACCTTATCACAAAACTATCTGTTACCGATAATTTTAGTGCTTCAGAGAATACCTTGCTGAAAACCGCTTATCATTTCCTTCTGCTCCTCGTTGGGTTCGACACCCTTACTTATCGAAAGGACAACGATAGATCCCCTATACTTGTGGGTCATCAGACCCCAGCCGAATACGGTTCCGGAGACCTATACGGCTCCGGAATCCGGCAAGCAGCCTCCTTCGAAGGAAGGAGGTGTGCCTATTCCGCCGGTGACCTCTGTCCAGCCAGAGGCACCGGATAATCTGCTGGAAGCGCTGCGAGGCGCTTCCATTGTGGAGGAACACCGTATCTTTATGGGTATGGTGGTTGAGAAGGTTCAGTCCGTCAAGAGCGGACTGACCGAAGCCTGCACCAGCCTGCTGACAGGCTTTGAGGTAAGCGATGCGAAAGAGAAGGTCATAGTATAGACAGTGTAGCCCCTAAGACACTGTCCGGTGTTCGGAAAGAAAAGTCGGACGGAGGATCAAGTAATTTTCGCAGGAAACTAACTAAATATGTCTTATGAAAATAGGTGTCGTTGCTGGCCACCACCTCTCATGCTGCTGAGGTCTCCGGACTAAAGCAGAGTCTGAAGCAGGCCGAAGAAGAGCTCGGCCTTGTGAAAAGGCAGCTGGAGGATAAGCAAGGTATGTGGAGACTTGCTGTATATTAGGAAAGAATAATGATGTGTATTGATCGTAGTGTCGTGATATTTGTAGGAGCAGCGACTGAGGTTCAAACCCTCAAGAAAGCGCTGGCCGATGCCGTGGAGAGGGCGGCGAAGGAACAAGCCGCTCGGAAAAAGCATGAGGCCAGGGTTGGGGAGGTCCAGCAGGAGCTCCAGGACGCTTTGAAGAAATAAGAGTCCTTGGAGCGCCAGCATGCGGACCAAGAGTCCGAACTTGAGAACGCCCGCCAAAGCGCACAAGAGGTCCAGACCGAAGCCCAAGGCGCCCTCCAGGAAATCCAGGAGGCCAAGAAGATCGCGGTGGGTAAAGCTTTTATTATGCAAAGCAAGTATGTGAAGAAGAGGTATCTCTTACTAACCCGGATTTGGAGTTCTCCAGGGGCGTTTGCGGATCTACCGCGCAGCGTTTCTGACGCTGCTGAATTCTTCCGAGCCAAAGAGGGGAGCTCAACAGAGAAGCTGTTCTGGTCGCAATACCTTGCGCAAGAACATCCGGTGCCCTTCAGTGACCAGCTAAAATAGCTGGTCGAACTGCATAGGGTGGCCGAACTGGCCATGAAGGACTTAATAATCCAGCTGTGGCCAGCAGAAGCTATACCCAGCAGCTACTTCAGTCTCATGAAGCGGCTAGTCACGCCTGCCCTCGGCTTGACGCCATCAAGCGGTCGTTTTTTATCGAAGGTGCACGGATGGCCTTCGCCCGTGTCAAGATGCAGTGGGCGAAGATGAATGCTGCCACGGTCGCGACCGAAGGACCGCCCGCGGGCAAGGAGCACCGCACGCCCGAGCGATATTTTAGCGAAGTCCTGGAGGGATCTCGCCTTGTGGTGGAGCAATGTTCGAAAGATGTAATCTTTAAATGAATATAGTTACATTGTCTCGCCCTATATTATAAAAAAAAAGTTCGGCTATGTAATATAATGTTTGTTTAATATTTTACCTCCTGTGCGGCCGTGTTTATGAAATTTTGAGAGTTGGCCAGTCGTCGGCTTCAGCCCCCACATAGGTTGTACGGGGGTGTTCGGGATGGAATCTAAATACTCTTGATCCAATATGTTTCGTCCTTGAAGGAGGTGTTTAGCGCAACGAACTAGGCCATCGGCCTATGTGGCTTTATCACCCTCACTTAGCCATAGGAGTTCTACAATGAAAATTTAGGTGCAGCCCCTAGTATCTGAACTGGGTACTGTAAACACCTTATCGGGTAAGAGCCGATTCATTGCATAATGCGGAAAAAATCACTAAAGATTTGAAACCTCCGAAGAGCTGACCGGCTGTCGCCGCATCATGACAGTCAGTTTTCGGCTTTCTCTATTGAGGTGCTCATCCAGATAAACCAGGACACGATCGCAGTAGTTCTCCCTTTACTACCCTAGCCGATATAGCAGAACGTAAGGTAGTAAGCACAGGAGCCGGGCAACCCAACTATTGACCAAAGACATGATTCGGAGCCAATGCATATAATGCTAAATTCGGGGTGCCGAACTGTATTGTAAAAAGTGTTCGGACCTTGTTCTCGTATTATGGGTCACAATGAAGTCCCTGGCAGATTAAAGCGTACCAAAGTGTACGGTCACAACTTTGAGAAGATTATCAAAGAAAAAGGAAAAAAAGGGTAGTAAGCTGGTGCCGCAGAAGTTGGGCCGCAAACTGTTTCCATTATAGTTTGGTTAATACGTCAAAGCGTATTTGTACAAATGGTGCAATAAGCAACCGGGCTATTTAACATGCCACAACCAAGGGAGAGCTGCGTGCGGGTCCTGAAAGCAGGTAGAGTGATCGTTAAAGAGATCATCTAAGAATTCCCTTGTACGCCAGTGCTTCTTGCCATCTTGGTATATCCATCCTGCCGAGAGGACTGATGATTAGGTCGTTAGAAGAAACCTGCGGAAAAAATACCTAAAAAGGATAAAAAGAAAAATTGCAAGTATGTGTGTCCAGGAGCGGTCGAGCCGTATTATGGATCACAAGCTAGTTATGCCTCCGTCTATGCCCATGGTATTTTGAGTGCGTAGTTATGTACGCGCGGTACAATGCCGCTACTTGGCTGGGACTGGGACAGAGGCCGAATTGCTAGTCGAGCTCTTGACGGGCTGGGTTGTCCTGCTGCCGAGTAGTCCGGACTCGTTTGACAGTGTCCGGGAACTCGGCCGATGAACTAAGGTTATGCTTGAGAAGGCCGCTCTGTACTTTTGCTGCTAATGCAGCGGTCTGCTCCTCGGTACGGAGGGAGCATTCCGTGTTTCCATTGACTGTTATGACGCCGCGTGGTCCGGGCATCTTGAGCTTAAGATAAGCATAGTGTGGCACCGCGTTGAAGCGCGCAAATGCAGTTCGTCCAAGCAGTGTGATAGCCGTTGCGAAAGGGGACGATATCGAAGATCAGCTCTTCACTTCTGAAGTTGTCCGGGGATCCAAAGACAACCTCTAAGGTGATTGAGCCCGTACAGCGGGCCTCCACACCTGGTATGACTCCTTTAAAGGTAGTCTTTGTGGGTTTAATTCTTGAGGGATTAATGCCCATTTTGCGCGTTGTATCCTGATAAAGCAGGTTCAGGCTGCTACCACCGTCCATGAGGACTCTCGTGAGGTGGAATCCATCAATGATTGGGTCGAGGACCAGTGCTGCTGAACCGCCATGACGGATACTGGTCGGATGGTCCCTGCAATCAAAAGTGATCGGACATTAAGACCATGGGTTGAACTTTGGGGCAACTGACTCCATCGCATAGTCGTCCCTGAGCGCGCGCTTGCGTTCCCTCTTGGGGATGTGGGTAGCGTATATCATGTTCACCGTTTTAACTTGGGGGGAAACTTCTTCTGTCCCCCTGTGTTCGGTGGTCAGGGCTCCTCGTCATCGTCCTTGCTTTGCGACCCCTTCTCCTTGTTCTCGGCATTTAACTTGCCGACCTGTTTAAAAACCCAACGGTCTCTGTTGGTGTGATTGGCTGGTTTGTCGGGGGTGTCGTGTATCTGGCATGGGCGATCGAGTATGCGGTCCAAGCTGGATGGGCCCGAATTGTTCCTTTTGAACGGCTTCTTCCACTGGCCGGACTTGGAGCCGCCGAATTCGGTGTTGACCGCCGTGTCGTCGGTATTATCACTGTTGTTTCGACGCTTGTGTCTGTTGCGTCGGGGCTTGCCGTTGCTATTTCCGGTTTCCACAGTGCCAGGTTCGCTTGCATTGTTGTTGCTACGGGCTAGTCAGCTATCCTCGCCCGCGCAAAAGCGGGCCATAAGTGTCGTAAGGGCTGCCACGGACTTCAGCTTCTCTTGGCCGAGGTGTCGGGCGAGCCATTCGTCCCGGATGCTGTGTTTAAAAGACGCCAAGGCTTCGCCGTCCGGACAGTTGACGATCTGGTTCTTTTTAGTTAAGAACATAGTCCGGAGTTTCCTGGCTGACTCTCCGGACTGTTGAATTATCTGACTTAAGTCATCGGCATCCGGAGGTCGAACATATGTACCTTGGAAGTTGTCAAGGAAGGCCTCTTCCAAGTCCTCCAAGCTGCCGATAGAGTTTTCAGGCACACTGTTCAGCTAGTGTGTAACACCCCGGATGTAACTTTCCATATTTGTAACTCCAACTCTTGCCATTTTCGGCTATGTGTTATGATATTCCCTCCATGGTCGGGTTTTGTTTTTCGTTTTGCAAGCTTGTTCATGTCATGCATCTCATATCATGTCATTATGTGCATCTCATTTGCATACGTGTTCGTCTCATGCATCCGAGCATTTTTCCCCGTTGTCCGTTTTGCAATCCGACACTCCCACATGCACCGGCGCACCCCTCTTGTCTCTTTTCATGAGTGGGTGTTAAACGTTCTCGGAATGGGCCGAGGTTTGCCAAGTGGCCCTGGTATACCACCGGTAGACCACCTGTCAAGTTTCGTTCCATTTGGAGGTCGTTTGATGCTCCAACGGTTAACCGGCTAACCGCGAAGGCCTTCTGTGTGTTGCAGCCCAACACCCCTCCAAAACAGCCCACTAACCCAGCAAACTCACCTCCATGCTCTCGGTCGTTCGATCACGATCGCGATGCCGAAAACCGCACTCCATTTGGAGCCTTCTAGCTCCCTCTACCTATAAATATGTGTTCCCCCTCCGAAATTCGGGTCCCGAAACCCTAACCTCGCTCCTCCGCGCCGCCGGACGTGTCCGCCCGAGGCCGGACACAACTGCGCCGCCGCCCCCGCCCACTCACGG
>NC_057796.1:332909363-333036371 GCF_018294505.1 Triticum aestivum | reverse complement strand
TGCCCCGCCGTCCTCGCGCCGGCGCCGCCGCCCGTGACCCCGCGCCTCTCCCCCGAGCTCCTCCTCCGGCCGGCCTCCTCCCCCGACGGCCCCGTGCTCTCCTCCGGCCGGCGACCGCCCTCTCCTTCCGCCAACTCCAGCGAGGAACCGGCGGGCCCTGAGCCAGATCCGATACAGAAAAACGACGGTTGACTTTTTCCTTCCCTCTAATTTCTGCTAAGTCCCTGAAATTATTGCATATTCTTGCTTTGTTCATCGCATCATAACTCCATGACCGTAGCTCCGTTTCGTGCGTGTAATATATTCTTGATTTCAGGGACTTGTAATTTTACTAAGTCTGTGAATGCTGTTATTTTGTTGCCATGTATCCATGTGTCTACAGAGCGATCCATGCTCCTTTTGGAGATGTTCAGTAAGGATATTTTGTAGATATAGTTGTGCTCTATCCATCCATACCCCTGTTTGCAATTATGGAGTGCCGTAGCATGACACAATCTTGCTCTACTTTTGCTATAAAATATTTCTGGCAGATTCTTAACATGATATTCAATTTTGCCAAGGTTATTTTAGTTGTTTCATACATGCTTTGAACTTGCTCTTGCCATGGATAGCTTCATAAACATGCCATCTTGCTGTAGGTATTCTTTTTTTGTCATGCATTGCTTTGTGATGAGTGCATCAAGCTCACAAAGATGCCTTCATAATACTGTTTCTGCCATGCTCTGTTTTCTGCCAAGTCTGAAACCTGTTAACGAAACTTGCTATGTTTACATGGGTGCCATCATATCTTCTGGTCCTTTTTGGCTTATGGTCAGTAAGGGACTTTCGTTCTATGCATTTAGTAGATTCATGCCATGCCTTGTTTTGCTATGTTAAGTTCTTGTAGCATGTTGATTTCTTGCTCTGAACATTGCTACCTGATGCTGTTTCAGCCATGTCCGGTAATTTCACTAAGTCTGTGAACCTGATATCTTTTGCACTTTTGCCATGCTTGTTTGAGCCTGTTATGTTGTGATCTAGCCGTAGCTCAGTGTTTATCTTTTGTCAAACATCTCCTCTAGATTACTGCCATATGCTTTTTTATTATGTTGGGGTGCTGTAGCATTGTTACTTGTTGCATTCTAAGTGCTATCATGCTGTTAATCGCAGATTCGTGTCATTCTTGTTTTGCTTGCCATTTGCAAACCGTGCATCCGTTTCCGGTGATATTTATACCGATTTCGACCGAAATCATCTCATCTTTCCAGTGGCATCCTTGGCTTTCCAAGTTACTGCCTTGTTCATCATTTTTCTTCTGGAGCACGCATATGCATCGCATATCATCTTGCATATCATTCATGTATTGCATCATGTTGTTTGTGCATTTCCCGTGATTGATTGTGGTTCCATTGCTTGTGTTCTTGTTTTGGGTAGAGCTGGGAGACGAGTTCGTGAACGAGGAACCTGTTGAGTACGCTTATGAGGATCAAGCTTTCGTCAACTCTGAGAACCTTGCAGGAAAGATGACCATACCCTCGAAATCACTTCTATCTTTGCTTTGCTAGTTATTCGTTCTATTGCCATGCTGCACTACCTACCACTTGCTATATCATGCCTCCCATATTTCCATGTCAAGCCTCTAACCATCCTTTTCCTAGCAAATCGTTGTTTGGCTAAGTTACCGCTTTTGCTCAGCCCTTCTTATAGCGTTGCTAGTTGCAGGTGAAGTTGACGTTGGTTCCATGTTGGAACATGGATATGTTGGGATATCACAATATCTCTTATTTAATTAATGCATCTATATATTTTGGTAAAGGGTGGAAGGCTCGGCCTTATGCCTGGTGTTTTGTTCCACTCTTGCCGCCCTAGTTTCCGTCATACCGGGATTATGTTCCTTGAGTTTGCGTTCCTTATGCGGTTGGGTGATTTATGGGACCCCCTTGACAGTTCGCCTTGAATAAAACTCCTCCAGCAAGGCCCAACCTTGGTTTTACCATTTGCCACCTAAGCCTTTTTCCCCCGGGTTTTCGCGAGCCCGAGGGTCATCTTTATTTAAACCCCCGGGCCAGTGTTCCTCTGAGTGCTGGTCCAAACTAGAGCCCTTTGCAGCGCCACCTTGGGAAAACTTGAGGCCTGGTTTAGTAGTACGGACTGCTCATCCGGTGTGCCTTGAGAACGAGATATGTGCAGCTCCTATCGGGATTTATCGGCACATTCGGGTGGCTTTGCTGGTCTTGTTTTACCATTGTCGAAATGTCTTGTAAACCGGGATTCCGAGACTGATCGGTTCCTTCCGGGAGAAGGTTTATCCTTCGTTGACCGTGAGAGCTTATAATGGGCTAAGTTGGGACACCCCTGCAGGATTTTATCTTTCGAAAGCCGTGCCCACGGTTATGAGGCAGATGGGAATTTGTTAATGTCCGGTTATAGAGAACTTGTCACTTGACCCAAGTAAAATACATCAACCGTGTGTGTAGCCGTGATGGTCTCTTCTCGGCGGAGTCCGGGAAGTGAACACGGTTTGAGTTATGCATGAACATAAGTAGTTTCAGGATCACTTCTTGATCATTTCTAGCTTCGCGACCGTTGCGTTGCTTCTCTTCTCGCTCTCTTTTGCGTATGTTAGCCACCATATATGCTTAGTGCTTGCTGCAGCTCCACCTCATTACACCATCCTTTCCTATAAGCTTAAATAGTCTTGATCTCGCGGGTGTGAGATTGCTGAGTCCTCGTGACTCACAGATTCTACCAAAACAGTTGCAGGTGCCGACGATGCCAGTGCAGATTACGCAACCGAGCTCAAGTGGGAGTTCAATGAGGAACGTGGTCGTTACTATGTTTTGTTTCCGGATGATCAGTAGTGGAGCCTAGTTGGGACGATCGGGGATCTAGCATTTGGGGTTATCTTATTTTCATTTGGATTTTGACCGTAGTCGGTCTATGTGTGGATTTTGGATGATGTATGAATTATATTTATGTATTGTGTGAAGTGGCGATTGTAAGCCAACTCTCGTTATCCCATTCTTGTTCATTACATGGGATTGTGTGAAGATAACCCTTCTTACGACAATACCACAATGCGGTTATGCCTCTAAGTCATGCCTCGACACGTGGGAGATATAGCCGCATCATGGGCGTTACATAGTGCCGGGCTAGTCCTTTGAGTTTTAGTGGGAGGTATTTGATGGCATGGAGATCATCGCAGCGGGCCATATGAATGTGAAGAAGAAAATCCTCGATCCATACCGCGGGGTCTGTTGTCCCATCGTATGATACGATGTTTACGGGTTTAAACCCTTCTGGGAATTCGTGCTCCATTACCTCGTCAGTGAAGCAAAGGGGGTGTTCAGCACCTCTATATCAGGCCACGTCACGACGTACCTCGAATGGAGTCCGTCTGCAGTTCTCGGCTGGGCGTGAGTATGATTATTGCGTCCAGCTAGATAGCCGTTATCACGTGTCGGGGCACGTCCCTGTGATCCATAGATCGATCTGTTCTGACCTGCTCTACTGTCCAAGTCCTTCCACAGGTCATATGTATGTCCCCAAGCTGTTTTGCCTTTATGGTGAGGTGGGCGGGCTGGTGTTTGGCTTGAGTCGCTACTTTATCCCGACCACGTGGTGGTCGGTCAGCCGCATTGCGCGATGATGGTAAGGGCTCCAATGCCTCATCATCGAACCAAGGTAGCAATGTGCGCTTCAGGTAACTTTTGGCTGGGCGCTTTAGGCCGTATTCCTCGGCTGCCAGGACATCAGTCCATCTATCATTGAGCAGATCTTGATCAGCTTGAAGCTGCTGTTGCTTCTTTTTCAGGCTCCTTGTTGTGGCTACTAGCTGGCGCTTAAAGCGCTCCTGCTCGAGAGGTTCCTCAGGCACAATAAAATCCTCGGTGCCGAGGCTCGCCTCATCCTCAGAGAGCGGAAGATAATTACTGTCCTCCGAGTCTTCATGTGTGGCCTGTTCATCAGGGCTGACTTGCCCGTCTTCCCGTTCATCTTGTTCGGAAGTTTCCTCAACGGGGTCTTCATTGCCTTCGGCACTGTCTGGAGTGTTATCTTCTCCTGTGTCGGTGTTGCTGTCTTTGTTAGGGCGTGATTTAGAGCGGCGCCGCTGACGCCGGTGCTTTGGTAGTATCTCAGGAGATTTATCCTCAACTGGATCTTCCTTTTCATCGCCACTATTCTCTTTTGGTGCATCCACCATGTATACGTCATACCAGGAAGTGGCCGCCAGCGTCCGGTAAACGGCGGGTTTTGGGCCTCTTCTTCTCCGGCATCGTCGTCCATACCGTCGATGTCGTCAGAGTTGTAATCGAGCATGTCGTTTAAGTCTTCAATAGTGGCTATTATGTGGGCGGGGGGTGGAAGCGAAATTCTCCGTCATCAGCCTCCAGTTTGAACCGGATATAATTCGGTTGTGGGTCCCCTGCTAAGGAGAGTGTTTTTAATGAGTTTAGCACGTCACCTAAAGGCGAGTGCCGGAAGATGTCCGTGGAGCTGAATTCGACGATCGTTGTCTGATTAAGCTCGACGTGCATAGACGCACATGGTTCGAAACCTGTAGTCGGAAACGAGTCCGAGGTTCTGGTGGCATGGATCCCGCTCAAGGTTGGGTCGGCGTGCGGCTCTGACGCCGCTGAGTCTGCGGCTTCCATGGCGGGGTTGAGCATCCCGTCCTCGGATGGCGCAATCTGCTCTGGATCTAGGGCCAGAGCAGTTACAAGCACTATCCCCTGGGCATGGTCCGATCATAGATTTAAGTCATTTTCATCGTGCCAACAGGGAGCGGCTGCCGTGGTCTCGAATCCGTCGAAGATCAAGTCTCCGCGGATATCCGCAACGTAATTCAAGCTTCCGAATCTGACCTGATGGCCAGAGGCGTAGCTATCGATCTGCTCTAGATGGCCAAGCAAGTTGGCCCGCAGTGCGAAGCTGCCGAATACGAAGATCTGTCTGGGGAGGAAGGATTCTCCCTGAACAGCATTGTTGTAGATGATTGACGGGGCCATCGAACCTCTTGACGACGACACGGCGGAAATCTCAATGAAAGCACCAATGTCGGTGTCAAAACCGGCAGATCTCGAGTAGGGGGTCCCGAACTGTGCGTCTAAGGTCGATGGTAACAGGAGACAAGGGACACAATGTTTACCCAGGTTCGGGCCCTCTGTATGGAGGTAATACCCTACTTCCTGCTTGATTGATCTTGATGAATATGAGTATTACAAGAGTTGACCTACCTCGAGATCGTAATGGCTAAAACCCTAAAAGTCTAGCATGTATGACTATGAGTATGATTCTTGTCCCTACGGACTAAGCCCTCCGGTTTATATAGACATCGGTGGGGGCTAGGGTTGTACAAAGTCGGTTACAGAGAAAGGAATCTTCATATGGGGATGCCAAGCTTGCCTTCCACGCCAAGGAGAGTCCCATTCGGACACGGGAGATAATCTTCGGTCGTGTATCTTCACAGCCCATCAGTCCGGCCCGCGTAACATAGTCCGAACGCCCGAGGACCCCCTAATGCAGGACTCCCTCACCAAGTTTCATGAATTTCAGACGAGCTTTGGATTTACTAGAATTTTAAAACCAGGTATCTCAATGTTTGCGGCCGAGTGATGGTGGCAGCGTGTTTGACATTCATTCCCATTTCTTGCATGGGACCTAAGCGTGCAACCAAGGACACAGATTTGAAATTTAACCAATTTATATGCATTAGAGTATGTGCATGCAGTTCAAATTTGAATTATGCACATGAATGCATTGAAAACCCAGTTAATGCATAAAAATGTCCGAACAAACCCCGAAAAATCACAAAAATTGACACAACACTCATGTTGTTCTATGTTGACACGAGAAAAAATTTCAAAGCAATAAGAGGCAATGGATATCGTTTCGTCCCCAAAGGTGGGACGTTCCCTACCGAAACCATCATACTTGTTGTGAGAAGCTCTGGTTTGTGAGAAGAATATACCCAATCGGCCCCAAATGGGAGAAAAGTTTTACCAAGGCATGTTGATGCCGCTCCATGATAGCATGCCAAGTTTCATGAATTTCAGATGAGTTTTGGATTTACTAGAATTTAAAAACCAGGTATCTCAATGTTTGCGGCCGAGTGACGGTGGTAGGGTGTTTGACATTCATTCCCATTTGTTGCATGGGACCTAAGCATGGAACCAAGGACACATATTTGAATTTTCAACCAATTTATATGCTTTAGAGCATGTGCATGTAGTTCAAATTTGAATTATGCACATAAATGCATTGAAAACTCAATTAATGCATAAAAATATACAAACGAACCCCAAAAATCCCAAAAAAGACAACACTCCTGTTGTTCTATGTTGACACTAGGAAAAAATTGAAATCGAGAATAGGCAACGAATATCGTTTCATCCAGAAAGGTGAAAAGTTCCCTACCAAAACCATCACACTTGTTGTGAGAAGCTCTGGTTTATGAGAAGCTTATACCGAAACCTACCCCAAATGGGACAGAAAATTTACCATGGCATGTTGATGCCGCTCCATGATAGCATGCCAAGTTTCATGAATTTCGGACGAATTTTGGATTTACTAGAATTACAAAAGCAAGTACGTCGACGTTTGCCGGAGAGCCACGGTGCCGTGGTGTTTGAATTTCATCCTCATTTCTTGCATGGGACATAACCATAAACCCATGGACACATATATGATTTTGCAACCCATGTTGGTGCACCGGAGCATGTGCATGTAGTTTAATTTTGAATTGTGCACCTGAAATGGCTAGAAAACCAATTTAGTGTATAAAATGTTCAAACGAACCCTGAATAATTCCAATTCTTTTACGGCACACATATAGTTGCATGTTCACTGCAGATAAAAGGTCTAGCAATTCAAACACCGTCCATTGCCGATGTGACCCCATTATGTAATTCAAATCAAGATGAAAAATCAAGTAGATCCCACAGAGTTTATTATCACCAACCGTGTGAGATGCAGCACAAAATATCCTGGAGCACCATAGGTGTATAGTACACCTATGGCTTACACGAGAAGGTGCGTCGGCTACAGTCCACAGCCGGCGTCTCAAGCACACTAGCTTGCTCCCCAAATATCATTTCACTCTTCAATCGTCGCCGGTGAAAGATGGGCACGTGGACCCGCGTCGTGAGGGCAACTTCGGTGGCCCACTCCGGCGAGAGCGCGGCCGCAGCCGCCATCCGCGTGCTAACAAGGTGCATGAGCGCGGCTGCAATCTGTGACGGGCGGCCAAGGCAGCCCAAACGGCCGTTGTTGCTTCTCAGGTGGCGGCGGCAACATCTGCCTCGGGGATAGCAACTGGCGAGAGCGGCACAACAGTTGTCCGTTCCGCAGCGGCGGCCATAGCCCTGATGGAGGCAGCCCACGACCATGTCGAGGCCGCCCACGCCCAGCTCATGGCGGTCACCGCACAAATCGAACGAAGCTTCTCCGACAACGGTCGGCAACCCACGGCCGAAGAGGTTGCAATTGCCGAGAGCGTTCGAGCAGCCGTCCGTTCGTCCGCCGCATACCATGCAACGATGGAGCCCGTCCAAGCCCAGATCGTGGCCGCCCACGCCCAGTTCGTGGCGGCCTTTTCCAAAGAGATGGCGGACATGGATGGCGAGATGCTTGCCGAGTATGATGCGATGGATGCCATGGAGCCCCTTCCCCAGGAGACCGTCGGGCGCGAGCTGGACATGGAGGCGGCAGCGGAGATCGACAAGCACCGGCCATAGTAGTACTCTTTGTTTTGTTTAATTAAGAGCGTCGGTCTTTAATTTGTTAGAGTAATGTTTACGTCAGCTAGCTCTGTTTAATTGCTGAACTTGCTCGATTAAGAAGTGTGGGTGTGATGTAGTCTCCTTTGTGTAACCAAATTAGGCAATGACGTGGATGACCACTGTAAACAGGGAAATTCGAACCAAAATTTTTTACGTTCAAACTCATCACACACGGGTTAAGCTATCTGACGTTCGTGATATTCACATATCATACACAGTTCTGAATAAGGGACCGTGTCTGATTACACTTTGCGCGCCAGTTTTTTCGCTGAAGCGATTCCAAATTTTTGGCTTCCGCGGAAATATCTACCTCCCCGCCCCTCCCCCTTACCAAAAGCCACATTTCCCCTATTTCCGCCTTCCTTTCCAAGTTGAAACCTTCACTCCTTGCTTGCAGCGCCGCCTCCTCGCCGGTGACCCTCCTTCACGCTGCTCGGCCCGTCTATCTAGGCAGGAAATCCATAGCCGACCCCCATCCTCCTCCTCCTTCCACATCCCACATGCCCCGACCACCGGCGCGACACCTTCCACCCAAATCATCGACCCCTCCACCAAATAAGCGCCGCCCTACGCCATGGTGCATGCAGTATAGCCAGGATCTCAAGGAGCATTTGCCAGCGGAGAAGCAAATCGTGGTCACACGCGCGGATGAGGTCGTGATGGCTGCCGTTCATGCCGAACCCCAAATCTTGGAGGAGCACCTTGCCATTTGCTAGCTATGCCGGTTAAGCATGCTCGGTTTACCCGTTGCGTGTGCTGCTCCTGCCTTTCCTTCACAAATTCTAGTGAATTGTGCTACCTAATTTTACAATGCAATCTGTTGCTCTAGTGTATATGTTCTATATGTCGTGCAGTGTGGTGCTCACTGATTAACTGTTTTGTTAATTAGTTGTCGTCTTCTGTTAACTGTTTGGTTCAATTCTGCAAATGTGATGCTCAATTCTTCAGGCTGCAATTTTGTACTGTCTTCCATGTGAGAAATAAATCGAATTTATCTTTACAAAATACATGAGAAACGAATACAATTGGTATATTTCCAAGTTGTCAAGCATGCTTGGTTTCATTATATATTGTGCAATGTGGTGCTTAGTTAACGTTTGGTTCATTTGTGTTGTGTTGTTTAGTTAACTATTTGGTTCAATTCTGCAATGTGATGTTCAATAGTTGTGGGTGCATTCTGTTATTGTATACCATGTGAGGAATAAATTGAATTTGGTTGTAGTAAAGACATGAGAAACAAATACAATTGCTATATTTCCAAGTTGTTAAGCATGCTTGGTTTGGTTAACTGTCTGATCTTCTATTAGGAGTATGTTATATTGTGCAATGTGGTGCTCAGTTAATTTTTGGTTCATTTGTTGTGGTGTTTAGTGAACTGCTTGGTTCAATTCCCTAATGCGATGTCCAATTGTCGTGGGTAGAATTTTGTATTGTTCTGCATGTGTGGAATAAATCGAATTTGGATGCACTTAATACATGAGAAACATATACAAGTGCTATATTTCCTAGTGCTTAATCATGCTTGGTTTGGATAAATGGGTTTTCCATGTGGCTTGAATTAATCTGATGAATCTGCAATGTGCTTATTTTTCATCAACATATTTTACTGATAGCATGCGAACCCTTACTTAACCTGATGACTAACTACCTTATATGTGTTGCAAGGAAACAATGGGAAGCAGTGAGGTTTACAAGCGAGGTTAGAACGTGCATGGTCCGTTGTCTAATAGCATATTATTGTGCAATTGCAGGAACCATTCTAATATTTAGGTTTTTAACAATTTGGTCTTGCACATGTAGGTCCTGCTGTCAGAGGTTTTGACCCACTGTTCGACCCTTTTTGCATATGGGGAAATGAGTTGTCCATGAATATCAATCAAGTCAAGAAACTCAGAAAGATTGTTAGGATAAAGAAATTAGCGACAAAAAACTACAAGATCTTTGTCTACACAATGAAGAAGACATCAGTTCACTACAAGATGGTACTAACTATTATACCTTGCCTTTTTTTTATTCCTTTGCCCCATTTCCAATATAGAGAAGATATTTATGCACATCCTTGTTTTCAGGCCTTTCCAAAGCAGTTCACTAATGATTACCTCTCAAACCACTTGTATGGTCAGGAGGCGAGGAAGGTTTTCATACAACACCCACAGTTCAATATTGAAGTGTTCCTAAAGAGGACGAAGGACGGATAGTCAATCATCCACAGGCACTGGCCTAAAGTTGCAAAGACCTTCAACATGAATGAAGGCTCAATATTCGCCTTCCGCTTCAGCAGTTTTCCAGATGAGATGCATCTGTCTATATACCGTCTATGATGCTAATATCGAAAGGTTCTACATGTTGCATGTGAAACTTGGTGCTGGTGCAGTTGTGTAATGGGGTAGCTTAGTGCTGAAGCTATATCATCTTGTACTCTGATGTATTTCAATTATGAAATTTTGCTTCCTTCATATGCAAATGAAATATATTATGTGATTAATATGAATGTCAATTAGATTAATAAATGGATTATTAATAATAGGGCAATTAGCCTGCTAAAGGCGAATTAGCCTGCTAATTGGGTTTTGCTATTGCAAACTGTTATTGAGAAAATTCCGTGGGCGGTGACCTCAGGCAACGCACATAGTTTCTAGGAATAAACCATGTTGGATCAATGAACAATCACACACGACTTCTCTTGAAAACTGTTTGCGTTAGGCCACCTTGCACAAACGTTTACCACATAAAAAATGTGTGTGATGGACAGCCTTTGCCACACAGTTTCTTCTACGCACCGTGTGTGATGCATTCAATAACCCAAATGAAAAAATTGTTAATATCATGTGCAACGACAACGCTATCACAAACGATTTAACGGGGAAAATTGTGCGTGATGTACTGATACGTCTCCAATGTATCTATAATTTTTGATTGCTCCATGCTATATTATCTTCTGTTTTGGACATTATTGGGCTTTATTATTCACTTTTATATTATTTTTGGGACTAACCTATTAACCGGAGGCCCAGCCCAGAATTGCTGTTTTTTCCTATTTCAGAGTTTTGTAGAAAAAGAATATCAAACGGAGTCCAAACGGAATGAAACCTTCGGGAACGTGATTTTCGGAACGAACATGATCCAGAGGACTTGGACCCTACATCAAGAAATCAAACAGGAAGCCACGAGGTAGGGGGCGCGCCTACCCCCTGGGCGCGCCCTCCACCCTCGTGGGCCCCACGTTGCTCCACCGACGTACTCCTTCCTCCTATATATACCTATGTACCCCCAAACGATCAGATACGGAGCCAAAAACCTAATTCCATCGCCGCAACCTTCTGTACCTACGAGATCCCATCTTGGGGCCTGTTCCGGAGCTCCGCCAGAGGGGGCATCCATCAAGGAGGGCTTCTACATCAACACCATAGCCTCTCCGATGAAGTGTGAGTAGTTTACCTCAGACCTTCGGGTCCATAGTTAGTAGTTAGATGGCATCTTCTCTCTTTTTGGATCTCAATACAATGTTCTCCCCCTCTCTCGTCGAGATCTATTCGATGTAATCTTATTTTGCGGTGTGTTTGTTGAGACCGATGAATTGTGGGTTTATGATCAAGTTTATCTATGAACAATATTTGAATCTTCTGAATTCTTTTATGTATGATTGGTTATCTTTGCAAGTCTCTTCGAATTATCAGTTTGGTTTGGCCTACTAGATTGATCTTTCTTGCAATGGGAGAAGTGCTTAGCTTTGGGTTCAATCTTGCGGTGTCCTTTCCCAGTGCCAGTAGGGGCAGCAAGGCATGTATTGTATTGTTGCCATCAAGGATAACAAGATGGTTTTTTTATCATATTGCATGAATTTATCCCTCTACATCATGTCATCTTGCTTAAAGCGTTACTCTGTTCTTATGAACTTAATACTCTAGATGCATGCTGGATAGCGGTCGATGTGTGGAGTAATAGTAGTAGATGCAGGCAGGAGTCGGTCTACTTGTCTCGGACGTGATGCCTATATACATGATCGTACCTAGATATTCTCATAACTATGCTCAATTCTGTCAATTGCTAAACAGTAATTTGTTCACCCACCGTAAAATACTTATGCTCTTGAGAGAAGCCACTAGTGAAACCTATGGCCCCCGGATTTATTTTCCATCATATTAATCTTCCAACACTTAGATATTTCTTTTGCCGTTTTTATTTACTTTGTTTACATTGCATCTTTATCACAAAAATACCAAAAATATTATCCTATCATATCTATCAGATCTCACTCTCGTAAGTGACCGTGTAGGGATTGACAACCCCTTATCGCGTTGGTTGCAAGGATTTATTTGTTTGTGTAGGTGCGAGGGACTTGCGTGTTGCCTCCTACTAGATTGATACCTTGGTTCTCAAAAACTGAGTGAAATACTTACGCTACTTTGCTGCATCACCCTTTCCTCTTCAAGGGAAAACCAACGCAATGCTCAAGAGGTAGCAAGAAGGATTTCTGGCGCCGTGCCGGGGGGGTCTATGCAAAAGTCAACATACCAAGTACCCATCACAAACCCTTATCTCCCGCATTACATTATTCGCCATTTGCCTCTCGTTTTCCTCTCCCCCACTTCACCCTTGCCGTTTTATTCGCCCTCTCTTTTCCGTTTGCCTCTTTTTGCCCGTTTCTTGTTTGCTCGTGTGTTGGATTGCTTGCTTGTCACGATGGCTCAAGATAATACCAAATTATGTGACTTTACCAATGCAAACAATAATGATTTCCTTAGCACTCCGATTGCTCCTCTTACCGATACTGAATATTGTGAAATCAATGCTGCTTTGTTGAATATTGTCATGAAAGATCAATTCGCCTGCCTTCCTAGTGAAGATGCTGCTACACATCTAAATAGCTTCATTGATTTGTGTGATATGCAAAAGAAGAAAGATGTTGACAATGATATTGTTAAATTGAAGCTATTTCCTTTTTCGCTTAGAGATCGTGCTAAAGCTTGGTTTTCATCTTTGCCTAAAAATAGTATTGATTCCTGGAATAAGTGCAAAGATGCTTTTATCTCTAAGTATTTTCCTCCCGCTAAGATTATCTCTCTTAGAAACGATATTATGAATTTTAAGCAACTTGATCATGAACATGTTGCACAAGCTTGGGAGAGGACGAAATTAATGATACGTAATTGCCCTACGCATGGTTTAAATTTGTGGATGATTATACAAATTTTTTATGCCGGATTGAATTTTGCTTCTAGAAATCTTTTAGATTCGACCGTGGGAGGCACTTTTATGGAAATCACTTTAGGAGAAGCTACTAAACTCCTAGATAATATTATGGTTAATTATTCTCAATGGCACACTGAAAGATCTACTAATAAAAAAGTGCATGCGATAGAAGAAATTAATGTTTTGAGTGGAAAGATGGATGAACTTATGAAATTATTTGCTAGTAAAAGTGTTTCTTTTGATCCTAATGATATTCCCTTGTCTACTTTGATTGAGAATAATAACGAATCTATGGATGTGAATTTTCTTGGTAGGAATAATTTTGGTAACAACGCGTATAGGGGAAACTTTAGTCCTAGGCCTTATCCTAGTAATTCCTCTAATAATTATGGTAATTCCTACAACAATTCTTATGGAAACTTCAATAAGATGCCCTCTGAATTTGAGACTAGTGTTAAGGAATTTATGAATTCGCAAAAGAATTTCAATGCTTTGCTTGAAGAAAAATTGCTTAAAGTTGATGAATTGGCTAGGAACGTTGATAGAATTTCTCTTGATGTTGATTCTTTGAAACTTAGATCTATTCCACCTAAGCATGGTATCAATGAGTCTCTAAAAGCCATGAGAATTTCCATTGATGAGTGCAAAGAAAGAACCGCTAGGATGCGTGCTAAGAAAGATTGCTTTATAAAAGCGTGTTCCTCAGATTTTTATGAAAATAAAGATGAAGATCTAAAAGTTATTGATGTGTCCCCTATTAAATATTTGTTTTGCAATATGAATCTTGATAATTATGGGACTGAATATGATCCACCTTTACCTAGAAGGCGTTCCAAAAATTCAGAGTTTTTATATCTTGATGCTAAAATTGATAAAAGTGGGATTGAAGAAATCAAAACATTAGATGTTAATGAACCCACTATTTTGGATTTCAAGGAATTTAATTATGATAATTGCTCTTTGATAGATTGTATTTCCTTGTTGCAATCCGTGCTAAATTCTCCTCATGCTTATAGTCAAAATAAAGCTTTTACCAAACATATCGTTGATGTTTTGATGCAATCTTATGAAGAAAAACTTGAGTTGGAAGTTTCTATCCCTAGAAAACTTTATGATGAGTGGGAACCTACTACTAAAATTAAGATTAAAGATCATGAATGCTATGCTTTGTGTGATTTGGGTGCTAGTGTTTCCACGATTCCAAAAACTTTGTGCGATTTGCTAGGTTTCCGTGATTTTGATGATTGCTCTTTAAACTTGCACCTTGCGGATTCCACCATTAAGAAACCTATGGGAAGAATTAATGATGTTCTTATTGTTGCAAATAGGAACTATGTGCCTGTAGATTTTATTGTTCTTGATATAGATTGCAATCCTTCATGTCCTATTATTCTTGGTAGACCTTTCCTTAGAACGATTGGTGCAATTATTGATATGAAGGAAGGGAATATTAGATTCCAATTTCCATTAAAGAAGGGCATGGAACACTTCCCTAGGAAGAAAATATAATTACCATATGAATCTATTATGAGAGCCACTTATGGATTGCCTACCAAAGATGGCAATACCTAGATCTATCCTTGCTTTTATGCCTAGCTAGGGGCGTTAAACGATAGCGCTTATTGGGAGGCAACCCAATTTTATTTTTCGTTTTTTTGATTTTTGCTTCTGTTTATGAATAAATATTTGTTCTAGCCTCTGGTTAGATGTGTTTTTATGTTTTATTTAGTGTTAGTGCCAAGTTAAACCTATAGGATCTTCTTGGATGATAGTTATTTGATCTTGCAGAAAATTCCAGAAACTTTCTGTTCACGAAAATAATTGTTAAAAATCACCAGAACGTAATAAAATATTGATTCCAATTTCTGCTGATCAATAAACAAATTTTCTAGGTCTTCGTATTTTGGCTGATTTTTTGGAGTTCCAGAATTTTGTGTTAGTTACAGATTACTACAGACTGTTCTGTTTTTGACAGATTCTGTTTTTCGTGTGTTGTTTGCTTATTTTGATGAATCTATGGCTAGTAATAGAGTTTATAAACCATAGATAAGTTGGAATACAGTAGGTTTAACACCAATATAAATAAAGAATGAGTTCATTACAGTACCTTGAAGTGGTCTTTTGTTTTGTTTCGCTAACAGAGCTCACGAGATTTTCTGCTAAGTTTTGTGTTGTGAAGTTTTCAAGTTTTGGGTAAAAGATTTGATGGATTATGGAACAAGGAGTGGCAAGAGCCTAAGCTTGGGGATGCGCATGGCACGCCCATGATAATCTAAGGACACCAAAAAGCCAAAGCTTGGGGATGCCCCGGAAGGCATCCCCTCTTTCGTCTACTTCCATCGGTAACTTTACTTGGAGCTATATTTTTATTCACCACATGATATGTGTTTTGCTTGGAGAGTCTTGTATGATTTGAGTCTTTGCTTTTTAGTTTACCACAATCATCCTTGCTGTACACACCTTTTGAGAGAGACACACATGGTTCAGAAATTATTAGAATACTCTATGTGCTTCACTTATATCTTTTGAGTTATATAGTTTTTGCCCTAGTACTTCACTTATATCTTTTAGAGCACGGTGGTGGACTTGTTTTATAGAAACTATTGATCTCTCATGATTCACTTAGATTATTTTGAGAGTCTTAAATAGCATGGTAATTTGCTTAAATAATCCTAATATGCTAGGTATTCAAGAATAGTAAAAACTTTCTTATGAGTGTGTTGAATACTAAGAGAAGTTTGATGCTTGATGATTGTTTTGAGACATGGAGGTAGTGATATTAAAGTTGTGCTAGTTGAGTAGTTGTGAATTTGAGAAATACTTGTGTTGAATTTGCAAGTCCCGTAGCATGCACGTATGGTAAACATTATGTAACAAATTTGAAACATGAGGTGTTCTTTGATTGTCCTCCTTATGAGTGGCGGTCGGGGACGAGCGATGGTCTTTTCCTACCAATCTATCCCCCTAGGAGCATGCGCGTAGTGCTTGGTTTTTGATGACTTGTAGATTTTTGCAATAAGTATGTGAGTTCTTTATGACTAATGTTGAGTCCATGGATTATACGCACTCTCACCTTTCCACCATTGCTAGCCTCTTCGGTACCGTGCATTGCCCTTTCTCACATTGAGAGTTTGTGCAAACTTCGCCGGTGCATCCAAACCCCGTGATATGATACGCTCTTTCACACATAAACCTCCTTATATCTTCCTCAAAACAGCCACCATACCTACCTATTATTGCATTTCCATAGCCATTCCGAGATATATTGCCATGCAACTTTCCACCATCCCGTTTATCATGATACGTTCATCATTGTCATATTGCTTTGCATGATCATGTAGTTGACATAGTATTTGTGGCAAAGCCACCATTCATAATTCTTTCATACATGTCACTCTTGGTTCATTGCAATCCCGGTACACCGCCGGAGGCATTCATATAGAGTCATACTTTGTTCTAGTATCGAGTTGTAATCATTGAGTTGTAAATAAATAGAAGTGTGATGATTCTAGAGCATTGTCCCAAGTGAGGAATAAAAAAAGAGAGAGAGAAAGACCATAAAAAAAGAAGGCCAAAAAAATGAGAGGAAAAGAGAGAAGGGACAATGTTACTATCCTTTTACCACACTTGTGCTTCAAAATAGCACCATAATCTTCATGATAGAGAGTCTCTTGTTTTGTCACTTTCATATACTAGTGGGAATTTTTTATTATAGAACTTGGCTTGTATATTCCAACAATGGGCCTCCTCAAGTGACCTAGGTCTTCGTGAGCAAGCAAGTTGGATGCACACCCACTTAGTTTCTTTTGTTGAGCTTTCATATATTTATAGCTCTAGGGAATCCGTTGCATGGCAATCCCTACTCCTTGCATTAACATCAATCGATGGGCATCTCCATAGCTCATTGATTAGCCTCGTTGATGTGAGACTTTCTCCTTTTTTGTTTTCTCCACATAACCCCCATCATCATATTCTATTCCACCCATAGTGCTATGTCCATGGCTCACGCTCAGGTATTGCGTGAAGGTTGAAAAAGTTTGAGATTACTAAAGTATGAAACAATTGCTTGGCTTGTCATCGGGGTTGTGCATAATGAGAGCATTCTTGTGTGACAAAAATGGAGCATGAATAAACTATATGATTTTGTAGGGATGAACTTTCTTTGGCCATGTTATTTTCAGAGGACATAATTGCTTAGTTAGTATGCTTGAAGTATTATTATTTTTATGTCAATGTGAACTTTTATCTTGAATCTTTCGGATCTGAATATTCATACCACAATTAAGAAGAATTACATTGAAATTATGCCAAGTAGCATTCCGCATGAAAAATTCTGTTTTTATCATTTACCTACTCGAGGACGAGCAGGAATTAAGCTTGGGGATGCTTGATACGTCTCCAACGTATCTATAATTTTTGATTGCTCCATGCTATATTATCTTCTGTTTTGGACATTATTGGGCTTTATTATTCACTTTTATATTATTTTTGGGACTAACCTATTAACCAAAGGCCCAGCCCAGAATTGTTGTTTTTTGCCTATTTCAGAGTTTCGCAGAAAAAGAATATCAAACGGAGTCCAAACGGAATGAATCCTTCGGGAACGTGATTTTCGGAACGAACATGATCCAGAGGACATGGACCCTACGTCAAGAAATCAAACAGGAAGCCACGAGGTAGGAGGCTCGCCCTCCACCCTCGTGGGCCCCACGTTGCTCCACCGACATACTCCTTCCTCCTATATATACCTACGTACCCCCAAACGATCAGATACGGAGCCAAAAACCTAATTCCACTGCCGCAACCTTCTGTACCCACGAGATCCCATCTTGGGGCCTGTTCCGGAGCTCCGCCGGAGGGGGCATCCATCACGGAGGGCTTCTACATCAACACCATAGCCTCTCCGATGAAGTGTGAGTAGTTTACCTTAGACCTTTGGGTCCATAGTTAGTAGTTAGATGGCTTCTTCTCTCTTTTTGGATCTCAATACAATGTTCTCCCCCTCTCTCATGGAGATCTATTCGATGTAATCTTCTTTTGCGGTGTGTTTGTTGAGACCGATGAATTGTGGGTTTATGGTCAAGTTTATCTATGAACAATATTTGAATCTTCTGAATTCTTTTATGTATGATTGGTTATCTTTGCAAGTCTCTTCGAATTATCAGTTTGGTTTGGCCTACTAGATTGATCTTTCTTGCAATGGGAGAAGTGCTTAGCTTTGGGTTCAATCTTGCGGTGTCCTTTCCCAGTGACAGTAGGGGCAGCAAGGCACGTATTGTATTGTTGCCAGCGAGGATAACAAGATGGGTTTTTTTATCATATTGCATGAATTTATCCCTCTACATCATGTCATCTTGCTTAAAGCGTTACTCTGTTCTTATGAACTTAATACTCTAGATGCATGCTGGATAGCGGTCGATGTGTGGAGTAATAGTAGTAGATGCAGGCATGAGTCGGTCTACTTGTCTCGGACGTGATGCCTATATACATGATCATGCCTAGATATTCTCATAACTATGCTCAATTCTGTCAATTGCTCAACAGTAATTTGTTCACCCACCGTAAAATACTTATGCTCTTGAGAGAAGCCACTAGTGAAACCTATGGCCCCCGGGTCTATTTTCCCTCATATTAATCTTCCAACACTTAGCTATTTCTTTTGCTGTTTTTATTTACTTTCTTTACTTTGCATATTTATCACAAAAATACCAAAAATATTATCCTATCATATCTATCAGATCTCACTCTCGTAAGTGACCATGTAGGGATTGACAACCCCTTATCGCGTTGGTTGCGAGGATTTATTTGTTTGTGTAGGTGCGAGGGACTTGCATGTAGCCTCTCCTACTGGATTGATACCTTGGTTCTCAAAAACTGAGGGAAATACTTATGCTACTTTGCTGCATCATCCTTTCCTCTTCAAGGGAAAACCAACGCAGTGCTCAAGAGGTAGCTTGTAAAAAACCTGTGAACGGAAACGTTTTCCTTGGAGCGACTGTGTGGGATGTACATACGAACGGGAAAGTTTAGCGGGGACTAGCTGTGTGGGATGTACTTGCGACCGGAAACAATTTCGCCTGTATAATTGTATTTTTTTAGCTCTACTGTACGTATTACCATATTTAAGCGCTCGCCGGTCGCACGCAACCTCATTTTGCCGAGCGTGTGCGCCAGGAGGGCATATGCCCGACACTTTCTGGGTCGTGTGGGAAGGACCCCCCCTATCGTCGTCACTCACTAGGCGACGGTTCCAAATGCCGTCGCAGAAAGGGGTTAAAAACCGTTTGTATAGCACCGATGCGTACCAGTGATATACCGCATGATTCTTTGCTCCTTCTTACGTACTTCGCCGACATGTGGGAGAGCCAGCATCTGGGTCGACGTGTCATGCACCAGATTAGAGTGGGGAACAGAAGGGGGGTATCACCCCGGTCGTAGCGCCAGTAATTCATGACTATAGTGAGTAGTCATATCACAAGACCTCGTCCTTCCAGTAGTAACGCGCCATCAAATTGCACAGCCCTACCTTTCCAGCAGTAAGTTGAATCCGCTACTCCCTCACCCTCCTCGCCTCTCTGTCAAACCGCCTACGCGAAAACTGTTGCGCGTACTACCTGGGAAAAGCCCCACCCTCAACTTTTAACTACGCGAAAATAGTTCGAGCTTGTTCGTTCTATATAAATACTAGTACTGTATTTTATTCACCCGTGGGGTTGTTCGATGAATGGGGGGCCGAGGAGCACAAGTGAGCAATGCTACTACTAGTAAGTAGGAGTCGTACAGTTAGTCACGTTAAATAGAGAGTTTCTTTTCTTTAATGTCAAGTACACAAATTGAAACGCTTGTTGTGGAGAGAAAAAGATAATCACTCCACTATATATATGAAAGGGAACACGACAGAAAACAAAAATTTTCTGACCTACGCACCAGCCCAGGACCACTATGGAGACTGCATACATGGTTTGATCTTTTTCGTTACCGACTCGTAGCGCAGCGGGAAGTAGAGTCGATGACAATCGGCGGTGCAGATCCCCGCAGCTAGGATTTACAACCTCCCAACCGCGAGAATGTATACCCTCATCTGCTCCTTAGACAGCCCTCCGGGAGGCGGTCGAACAGCCCCCCGGACGGTGTCGCAGACAGCCCTTCGGGAGGACCTTCGAAACTCGAACGGTCACTCGGACAGCCCTTCGGGAGGACCTTCGAAACTCGAACGGTCAGACGGACAGACCTTCGGGAGGCACTCACGAACTAAGACCGAAACTACAATCTCTCTACAGAGTTGCACACATACGGTGTCATCTATTCGGCAGGGCTTCGCCGTCCAGAACTAGTTCCTGCTGGAACCCAGACAGCCTTACGGCTCTACGAAACTCTTTTCGTGGGAGGGAGAGAAGAAGCCAGATAATGCATGGCATGTGTATGAGAGCAAGGGATGAGTGTGGAGGGCTGTCCCTCCACCTCTATTTATAGGAAATCCCAAGGGGGTAGGGTAGTTTCACAAAAAACCCAAAATGCACATGAATGAAGTCCTTCCACAAGGACCTAGGAGTGAAACCAAGGAACAAGAGGGTCCCCAAGGGGGGATACCCCATGTGGCCGGCCACACCCCCATGAGGGGCCCAAAAAATGGCTCCTATCCATACATGTCATCCCCAAGATCTTTTGGAGCAAAGCCCCAAAAGGTGGCTTTCCATAAAGTAACCATAAAGCTGATTTTCACTATTCACGACGACATTTTTCAGCGTCTGATCGAACTGAAAATATTTATGTGGGCTAAGAACATTTGCAGTACCCACTAAAATGATTTTCAACGCGTTCCGAAACAATTCCGGTTTTAGTGATTTTCATCTGCGAAACGCATCTGAAGTGGCTCCGGTAGCTCCGGAACATTTCCGGTTTTTATCTCAGAAAATTCCAAAAAGCTTCCAGAATGATTCTGGCATCCTCCAAGAATTATCAGGCATGTGCCGAAACCAATTTGACTTAATGGTGTATCCCGAAACAACTTTTCGGTATCATCGAAACTTATCCGATGACCTCTCTCTGCGGTACGATTCCGTTGTCCGAAACTTTTCGGTGTCCGAAACTTTTCTGGTGATTTTCTCTCAGACTCCCTGTCTAGTATTCAGCAGATAGATGACCCTTAAGCGTGTGACCCTATAGGTTCGGTGAAGTATAGACATGACCCGGAACCCCTTCCGATCAATGATCAACATCGGAGCCGTGGACACCCATATTGACCCCTATACCCACACGAATAAATATTCGAGTGAACCTCCAGTTGCCGTGTGCTATTCCTGTTGCTTCGCGATATGTTACAAATACCCGAGGTGAGACATGTTGGCATTCCCGTGGATCAACAACTTGTCCACTATGCTAGTTACCTCGTTACCGGTATTGTTCTCTTTTCTCGTTATCGTGTTCCGGCATCCCCGTGATCAAATCACAAAGTGTCTGGCCAGACGATGATGGATACCGTAAAACCGAGAGGGCCCAGAGATATCTCTCCATCGTCGGAGGAGCAAATCCCAATCTTGAGCTATCAAGTTAGTTGACACACTTTTCCATGAACCCGTAAGCCGCCGTAATAGCCACCCATTTACGGATGACGTTTAACAAACCCCAAAGTTCATGAAGCAAGCATGAAGAAACTCGATACTCTCATGGTCTAAGGAATCATGCAAACGTTAACCATCTCTGTGTTATGTACCAATAAACTTGTGACGAATGAATCTCATAGCATAACATCAATCCGGGTCGATTCAACACAAATGTTCTCTTAACATTGTGCCCTCAAAGTTGCTGGCATAGACATGCCCATGACCAGGAAAACAGAATCATCATGCAACACTTGAGCTAGTCTTAGAGGCCAGACTAGGAATACTTCTTACTGTTTATTATTCCACATGTGCATTTGAGTCTTCCTCCGAGCCTCGTGGATATTGCAGACTCGAGAATCATTGCAGTTATAGCATGGAACATAAACATAATTATGAACTCGGAGATAAATAATATCATTTATTATTGCCTCTAGGGCATATCTCCTACAGACTCCCACTTGCACTAGACTCAATAATCTAGCTTATGCTAATGCACTTCACACCTGTGGCACACCGGTGTAAATATGCTTCGCTTGTGGTATAGCCTGATGTCCAACGGATCTGACGACTTCAGTTCCATGTGTATCTTTGCATGTCCTCGCGTTTTCACGTTTTCACAAAATTCATATTTTGTGTGGACTTGGCTTTGTATGTATGTGAATCACAGGTCAAACCTGGATTCCTCAGACTGAGTTATGGAGCAACTACCTGCAGTAGTGTCCCATTGTCAAAAGCCATCTTGGAACTATACTAAGTTCATGAATGAACTATATGATTCAACATCTTCTTTGTCGCTTCTAAAGCGTCAACATACTTAGCCCTTGTTATAGAATTCGCCACAGTAACTAGTTTGAACAAATTCCAACTAACTGTGCCACCACATTGTGTGTTACACAAAACCCTTAATTTAAATCGAAAATCGCATGGAGAAAAGATGAAGACTCTATCGATGTAACATTTTACAATGAACTCTTCATGATCTCTGCTTGCGAGAAAACCATGTCATCAGTACTTACTCTAGTACTCTGTGACATCTTTCACTGTTGTCCCATGATCAGTAATTTGATCACTTTGGTATCCATACTCGCAACACCTTGGGAGTATCGGACATATCTGGTTGTTTTACATACCATGGAATACATGATTAATCCAAACACAAAAGTGTGTGGAATCTGCATCATGTATTTTACTCATCAGTGTTTTGGGACACCGAGTCTTGCAAAAACTCTTTCCATGTGACTTTGGCAAGAATCACTCCTTGGCGTTTTAAATGCTAAAAGGTTTTAGCATCTTGTCAATATGTATTCATTGCTTAGCCCCGTTAGGTAAATCTATCTCCATAGATCATCATGCCTAATATTGAGGCTATTTAGCCTAAGCACTTCATCGAAAAACTATTTTCAAATGAAGTCCTAATTTGTGTCAAGAAATTTATTTCCAATTACCAATGTGCCAAGCACATATGGTTTTTAGAAATATTATTACGCTCCCACTTACTTTCTTGAATTACAAGCATCTTCGTTACCCATTGATGAAGTCAAAACCCCTTTGACCATTTCATCAAAACACGAAGATTCCAACTCCATTTTGCTCTCTTCTGTCCATTGCTGGAACTCTGAAGTTTGCATACCTACTAGCATCCTCTGGATCGACAAATTACTTTGGACTGTATCGTATACAAGTCCTAGCTTTCATTTCCATCAGATGGAAATCCTTTTATCATCCATGTCTCATATCTCATGATTGAAATATGTATTAATTGCTAGTTCAACCCGAACCGACACTTTAAGCATCGCTACGATGAAAACAACCTCATCGTATTATTTCAACAAGTCGAGCTTTATGGATAAAACATTTTATCCGTATCAGTTTTAAGTTCCATAAATATTCGTTAGACTCTAAGTCTTCCGAAAGGTGTATCAAGGTTTTAATCTTGAATCACTTATATGGAAACTAACTCGGGTTGTATTGGCATTTAGCCAATTCCGGAGTCAGGGCCCATCAACACTTCCTTGTGTATCGTAGGTATAAAGTTGTCTAACAACAATATCTCGTTTGCGCACCTGAGAGGTTTGCACGAGCCTTGCCTACGTGGTTCAGCTGCAAGTTCGACCGAAGTTCATACATTTTATTGTAGAGACTTCTGTATCAGTCGCAGTAGGAAACTCTGGAATTTCTTCCAAGGTCTCTTTCCTTTGATCTGATGAAGATACTGTTTATCTCGTCGAGTTGCACTATTCTCCCACTCACCTTTTAGAAAGGACCATTCTCTTTAAAAGCACACCGTTTCGCGGCAAAACTATTTGCCTCGGTATAGTGAGGGAGGAATACCCAATATTTTGGTATAACCTACAAAGTAGCACTTATCTGATTTGGAATAGGTTTGTAACCTTTTACACAAGCCCCATATTCCAAATGTTAAGAAAAGATATAACATGGTTGGGCGTACCATACCATGGCTTCATTTCAACAGACCCGATGTAGCTATTTTCAGTGTAAAAGCCGCAGTCTCTAAAGCATCACTTTAAAAGGGATAATGGCAAATTTATTTATGTCATCTTTGACCTTACCATGTCATAAATGGTTTGATTACATCTCCACGGACTTTCCACTTGCAGTGGTGTTCCGGGAGGTGCAAGTTTATGAAACCCCTTTCACAACTCATCAGACATTCGCTAAACATGTAACTCAAATATTCCTTTGTGCAATCAAATTGCAGAAACATAATTTTCTTGTTACAATAACTTCTACTTCATTTTTGAGAACCTTTCGAATGATTTCAAAAGATCCAGACTTACGTCTCATCAAGTAAATATCCATATATCTACTTGAGTCATTTCTGAAGATAAATAAATCCACCACTAACAACACTTATCGGACTACACACATCAAATGTATGATCACTAATAAGTTTGTTGTTCGTTCCTTATGGCCTGTGAACAGTATTTTAGTCACTTCACTTTTCGGAGGAAAGTTGCAAGTGTCAGATGATTCAAAATCAAAAAGACTTCAAAATCCATCATAATGGAATTTTCCATGCGGGTTTCTCCAATGTGACCAAATGTAGTGCCACACTTGTGTGGTATTCTTTTAGTCTTGCGACATTTAGCGTCAGTGTTATGGATGTATCATATTACCCTCAATATTCATAACATACGTCCCATCGATGATGGAAGTATGGCCCTTATGTTATTCATAATACTTAACAACAATTGTTGTTTTTATGAACAACTCTTTTGCAACAAACATTGTGCAATGGGCTAGAGTGTATGAAACTCTAAAATGAATTATGAAAGTAAACCCAGAGGTATTGTATTATTATCAATATTCATAACATACATCTCATTCATAATGAAAGTATGGCCCTTGTGTTATTCATAACATCGAACATAAAAAGTTCTCTTACGAACAACCTTCTTGCAAGATGCCTTATGCAATGGGATAGAGTTTGTAAAACTCTAAATGAATTATGAAAATAAATACAGACGGCAATACACCGATGGAAGGTATAGTAACATTTACTATGTTCCCTGTGTATACCTTAACCTCATTTCTAGCTAGTCTTTCAGGCCATAGTAGTTCTTACATCGAGTTGCAACAGAATGCAATCGAGCGGGCATTTTTGTGATGAACTCACAATACCCAAGAATTAGTGATTAACATGTTTAACCATAATTCGCAAGAACTATATCTTTGACCAGCCTTCTATACATCAAAAACTTGTATGACATTCATACATGAGCTGGATATTCCAGTCTTCTTTCCTTTTGCCTTTATACTTCTAGCAGTTTAACTTTTAGTATTTCTCCCACTCTCAGAAGAAGCACCCAACTTAAGAGTGGCATTAGCCCCGGACTTCCTAGGCGTGTAAGTCATACTAACACCCTTTGGACACTTCCTTTCTCTTTAAGTTGTTGTTTTATTCACCTTTCATTATATGACAGGTGTTCTTCTGGATCCCTTTCCCAACAGTCAAATGCATAGTAAAAACTTTTACTAATACTTGCAAACAAACATTGCTTTGTTTGTATCTGAAAATAATTTTCAGTTCCATGAATATCATATAACTATCCCAACTTTCGAAGTTTGGGTTTCATGGAAGCAAACATATTCCACTTGACCGTAACAGAATTCTAGCTTTTGGATCAAAGGACGAGAGTCACATGATCCATAGCATTAGCGGGAGGATACGGAAAGCATGCGATAGGACAAAGTCCTTCTCGGCACTTTTGAGGACAATCCTCATATTACGGTACCAATCGTAAAGTTTTAACCAGATATTTAACAGCTATTCAATTTTAACAGGGAAGGTGGAAACGCGAGCCATTATTCTACAACTATTTTGCATATAACACTTAGACAATGTTCATAATTAATTGCACTAAGAATTAAACATGTTAATTCAACAGTGCGCTCCCACTCAAATCAATATCTCTCAAAATTGATTGTGAGTGATACAAGACCCACATTTCAATTGTTCGCCATTGGTGTAACACCACTGATGACGAAAAATCTCAACCGGTAGGCCAACTTGCCAATCACATCTCTATGTGACTCTTGTTCATCTTTCGATGCGTGTGTTCCGAGCTCATGACGGTCATGCCTGAACGTCAAGACAACCAAGTGATCTCGCTGCAAGGTCTCAACTCACCCGCCTCACACTTCTCTAATCATTCGTACCCGTGTGACACGGCGCACCCCGAAAAGATAGGTGCCGTGACGGTGCTACACTTGGGAGAACACTAACTACTTGGTATTTTAAGTGAGAGATCACCCTAATAAAAGCGACTACCACGCAATCAAGAAGGGTGCATCATAAGGGATAAACATCTCAGGCAATTCATAATAGCATGATATGGTATAGCCCTTTCTGACGGAGAAGTCTTTCATTTCTTCGTCTTCGGCATTCGCGTCGGTGTTCACCTTCGCGAAGATTGCCACCACCTTGTCGATGCACCAGATAATATTGCTATCTCTATAGCTAACAAAATAATGCATTACAAAAAGGTTGACACGCAGGTCATTAAAGTGCAATCATATGGCTCCAACCATCATGCCAAATCATGACACGCAGGTCATGTTAATCAAATTACATCATATAGTCATCTCATACATAATCGAATTAGTATGAGCACTGCTATACCACATCATATGCACATCCTGCAAAACCAAGTTAGACGCCTCTAATCGGTTTATGCAAAATTTATTTTACGTGGCTTCTAAGGTTTTGACTTAAACCGCAGCGACCAACGTTTTATCATCAAGTATGATTATTCAAGTTGCTAGATTAACATCTCGGGGTGTATGAAACACGGGATAATTAAATCTCGAGCCCCATACTAAACTTCGTCATACGCATGACCCCCGTGCAGATCATATCTGCAATGCCCTTTCATCTGCGAATTTCATCTTACTTTTGACTACGGCAGAACCCAAAGAACTGATAGCACTTCCATGATCAATCAGGATCACGGATTGCCAGAACTTTGTTAAATTCCACCATGTTGTCTCGAGATTGAGCAAACGCAAATTCTAGGGAAGCAACAAGAACCTCGAGTAACAGATTTCATCTGTCACCCGCATAAATAATTTTCAGCAATAGATCTCATCTACTACCTAATTATATTATGCAATACCCATACATCTCCATGTATTCTAGATCGAAACCCGCATCTATGCATAGCACGGCTCTTGATGCCACTGAAAGGGAACGCGACAGAAAACAAAAAATTTCCGACCTACGCACCAACCCAGGACCACTATGGAGACTGCATACATGGTTTGATCTTTTTTGTTACCGACTCATAGCGCAGCGGGAAGTAGAGTCGATGACGATCGGCGGTGCAGATCCCCGCAGCTAGGATTTACAACCTCCCAACCGTGACGATGTATACCCTCATCTGCTCCTTAGACAGCCCTCCGGGAGGCGGTCGAACAGCCCCCCGGACGGTGTCACGGACTGCCCTTCGGGAGGACCTTCGAAACTCGAACGGTCACTCGGACAGCCCTTCGGGAGGACCTTCGAAACTCGGACGGTCACACGGACAGCCCTTTGGGAGGCACTCACGAACTAAGACCGAAACTATGATCTCTCTACAGAGTTGCACACATACGGTGTCATCTATCCGGCAGGGCTTCGCCATCCAGAACTAGTTCCTGCCGGAACCCAGACAGCCTTACGGCTCTACGAAACTCTTTTCGTGGGAGGGAGAGAAGAAGCCATATAATGCATGGCATGTGTATGAGAGCAAGGGATGAGTGTGGAGGGCTGCCCCTCCACCTCTATTTATAGGAAATCCCAAGGGGGTAGGGTAGTTTCACAAAAAACCCAAAATGCACATGAATGAAGTCCTTCCAGAAGGACCTAGGAGTGAAACCAAGGAACAAGAGGGTCCCCAAGGGGGGATACCCCATGTGGCCGGCCACACCCCCATGAGGGGCCCAAAAAATGGCTCCTATCCATCCATGTCATCCCCAAGATCTTTTGGAGCAAAGCCCCAAAAGGTGGCTTTCCATAAAGTAACCATAAAGTAACCCACTAAAATGATTTTCAACGCGTTCCGAAACAATTCTGGTTTTAGTGATTTTCATCTGCGAAACGCATCTGAAGTGGCTCCGGCACCTCCGGAACATTTCTGGTTTTTATCTCAGAAAATTCCAAAAAGCTTCCAGAATGATTCTGGCATCCTCCAAGAATTATCAGGCATGTGCCGAAACCAATTTGACTTAATGGTGTATCCCGAAACAACTTTTCGGTATCATCGAAACTTATCCAATGACCTCTCTCTGCGGTACGATTCCGCTGTCCGAAACTTTTCGGTGTCCGAAACTTTTCTGGTGATTTTCTCTCAGACTCCCTGTCTAGTATTCAGCAGATAGATGACCCTTAAGCGTGTGACCCTATAGGTTCGGTGAAGTATAGACATGACCCGGAACCCCTTCCGATCAATGATCAACATCGGAGCCGTGGACACCCATATTGACCCCTATACCCACACGAATAAATATTCGAGTGAACCTATAGTTGCCGTGTGCTATTCCTGTTGCTTCGCGATATGTTACAAATACCCGAGGTGAGACATGTTGGCATTCCCGTGGATCAACAACTTGTCCACTATGCTAGTTACCTCGTTACCGGTATTGTTCTCTTTTCTCGTTATCGTGTTCCGGCATCCCCGTGATCAAATCACAAAATGTCTGGCTAGACGATGATGGATACCGTAACACCGAGAGGACCCAGAGATATCTCTCCATCGTCGGAGGAGCAAATCCCAATCTTGAGCTATCAAGTTACTTGACACACTTTTCCATGAACCCGTAAGCCGCCGTAATAGCCACCCATTTACGGATGACGTTTAACAAACCCCAAAGTTCATGAAGCAAGCATGAAGAAACTCGATACTCTCATGGTCTAAGGAATCATGCAAACGTTAACCATCTCTGTGTTATGTACCAATAAACTTGTGACGAATGAATCTCATAGCATAACATCAATCCGGGTCGATTCAACACAAATGTTCTCTTAACATTGTGCCCTCAAAGTTGCTGGCATAGACATGCCCATGACCAGGAAAACAGAATCATCATGCAACACTTGAGCTAGTCTTAGAGGCCAGACTAGGAATACTTCTTACCGTTTATTATTCCACACGTGCATTTGAGTCTTCCTCCGAGCCTCGTGGATATTGCAGACTCGAGAATCATTGCAGTTATAGCATGGAACATAAACATAATTATGAACTCGGAGATAAATAATATCATTTATTATTGCCTCTAGGGCATATCTCCTACAATATATAGGCAGGGGCCTGAGCACTTGCTTTACTAGGGTTGCTCTCTTCATTCTCTCATCCTCTCCAGATCTAAACAAGACAGCGGTAGCGACATTTTCTCTCTGCTCACCGCTGGTCATAGATCCGGCCGGATCCCCTTCGGTTGGTGTGTGTAGAGGACTAGGTGCATCGTTCACGCGGTCATCACCGGCGAGGGAGGAAACCCACAGCTGCCGGCGGGTCCTGATCCTCTGCCCATGTCATTCTCTCTGACACAGCGCCGACTCGGGAGGTCCTCCGACCCTTCTTCCTCCCTGCCGTATTGTGCGCAGATCCAACCTGCCACCGCTGACATCCCCACGACCCTCAGGTCTAAGTTCTTCAAAAGCGGCCTTGCTCTACTGCCCCAGCTCCCCACGTGTTTGCATGTGCATCTTTTTCTACTTCCATCAGCTCTTCCAAAGCCACCTACATTTTTAGTATTATTGAAGGTAAAGCTACTTCATGCAGTTGAATCTAGGACTTGGTTCAAACAACGAAGAAAGGGGGGAAAGTCGTAGCATGAATCTAGGACTTGATTAAAAGAGTAAATTACAGGGGGAAAGTAGTAGAGACCGGATACCCAACGGTCTCTTGGTTGAAAAGGGAAATAAAGGGAAAATGCAGTACAAACTGGATAAGGAACAGATCTATTATTGGTTGAAAAAAGGATAGAAAGTGGCGACTGGTGGACAAGTCAACAGAGTATGTCCAGGATTAGATTTGCTGCCCTCACATAGTAAAAGGTCTCCAGGATTATATTTGCTGCCCTCACAGAGTATGAACAAACTAGGCATCACCACTTTATGCCTCCTTGTAGCTACATTGTGCTGATGCGTTCACTGTCCCATGTGCTTATACCAACTTTTTGCTATTGTTAATGTAAGGGCGCATGTAAAATGAAGCGATCACACTGTTACCTTAAGGACATGTCTAACCAGTGGTATTCTTAATCTAATGCCTCCAGTGATATGATGCAATTAAACTGTGTTACAAATGGTACTCCTGCTGTTTTCCCCAGTATGATAAGTAAGTTGATTCTTTACGCTGCTAAGTGTCCTGGTGTCCCCATGGTCCCATGCCCTTAAACCAACTCTATAGCTGTTGTTTATCTATTGTATCTGGTAAACAAGCAATGCCACCATTAAAGTAATCCCATATTTGATGAATGTTATTGTTGATCATAATGCTTCTGGTAACACGAAGCATTGCTAACGTTCTAAAATTTCTATTGTCCTTGCGTGATTGCCATGAACATAATCAAGATGCTTCTTTTCATTTCGTGTATGTTTCGTATCTTGTTATTGACCAGCAACTGTTTTCTTTCTATCTTTTTGTGTAGATAGGGATATCCATTTCACCTTGTTGCTATTGTGACCTTTTGGTGAATGCACAAAACACTTTTTTTGGAATGAGTGTCTTGTGCAGTTCAACTAAAATGTCACGTGGGCAATATCTCTTAATTTTGGTGGAACTGCACAAAATGCTGATTGGAGTTTCCAAAATCTCCGTCAAATTCTGTTGGTAATCTCGTGCAACATTTTATTAGCCTTTGCAAGATGAGCCGTCACTGTCACCACAATGGCACTTTATTTTAGTGGAACTGCACAAAAGGATAAGCAAATTATAGTTGCACCTTACATGAGCAAGACAGCCAACCTTAATGTTGCTCAATTTTTGTGCAACTACTAAAGAAGAACCTGCCAGCTCATGAGAGCAAGCACTTCTTGCTATCTGAATGATGCAATCTTTGCTTCATTTTAGGTGAACTGCAGAAAAAGTCGCATGAATTGAATCATCGAGTGGAGGTGTAGGTTGACTTCAACTAGTGCCACTATTATAGTAATTATGCTCTTTCTTATTTGTGATATGCAAACATGAATACTTAACTACAGATGTTGTGATGGTCAAGAGCATTCGCCAAGTTCTTGGGTTGTATGACACGGCTAGCCAAGATAGATTTAATCCCGATATTCACTTTACCAAAAGGCTCTATTGGGTTGGTTCTGAATCTTGCAAGCTGGGAATCAATGTGATGTGTAGGCATCTTTGTTGTACTTATTATTTGAATCTTATTTGTTGGTTCTGAATCTTGCAAGCTAGGAATCATGAGATGTGTAGGCATCTTTGTTGTACTTATTATTTGAATCTTATTTGTTGGTTATGAATCTTGCAAGCTGGGAAACACGACACGATGATGTAGAGGACAGCAACCATAACAAATAGTTCAAACTTGGTAGTATTATCTGTGTGAAAGTGCGATAAATGTGTTGATCGTGTGCGTCCTGAGAATAATAATTCTAATTGTTGTGCATGTTGATCCTATGGCACTGATAGAACGAGCCAATGCATTGCTTGTTTTAAGAATAAATTTTAATTAAAGCTAATTAAATTTAAGTAAAGTGACCACTAACACGTGTTATTACAGTACCAATACATACCCACTCATGAACCGACGTGTGGCCGGAATAGGTTTCTTAATCGAGGCGTTTGAATGCGCCAAGGGTGCATATTCTACCGGGCATGCAGCAGGTGAGGGACGGGTAGTAACTGTTGTCGCCTGTACACACTCAGTTTACTGTTCAATCCAGTTCCCCACACTGGTGCGCGTCGGTCCTAAACAAATGGTTTTTAGCCCCTTTCCGCGACGGCCTTCGGAACCGTCGCCAAGTGAGTGTGTGCGATAGGGGGTCCTTCCCACATGACCCAGAAATCGTCGGGGATATGGAACAGTGATCTAGAGGCCTTCCAAAATGTAATCGTGTGCGATGCAGCACACACTAAATTCTTTCGCACGTGTGGTACCGGTGATTAATCATTTCTAATGACGCAATGAAACCATACGGTCTGTCGTAATGAACCATTTGGGAAACAGTATGTAAGGCACACGGGCCAACATATGAACGGTGTGTGATTTGTGCCCTATCGCACACGAGTTTTCTGCGTAACCCGTCTGCCATGCTAGACTCCATTGCACGCGTTTTCCAACAATTACCGTCTGCGATGATGTTCTATCACAAATGGTTCAGGACCCCCTTCGCACACATACAAGTGCTGCAGACCATTTTTGATTTGTTAGGTATCACCGACGGTTGCCGCAAGAGTGATGTGTGCTTTCCGTTTGGCATCCCACACGTTTCCTGAAAAAAATACGACTGGGATTGTATTTTGCATTGGGCACGGTTTACTCGCAGTTCTCGTGTGCGATAACACGATATCACAAACGGTTCTGGAGAACCTACGCACACGTAGTAGCGCTACGAATCGTTTGCGATCTGCTGTGTATCACCGACGATTCCAATATGATTGACGTATGCTTTCCGATGTGGATCGCACACACTCATTTAGTTGAACCGTTTGCGGAGCAATTGCCAGGTTAAAAAAAAAATATCCCATTTTGAATCGGCACGCAAAAAGAAATTCGCCACAATATTCAATTGAACAAATAAACAAAAATATCCCATTTTGAATCGGCACGCAAAAAGCAAATTCGCCACAATATTCAATTGAACAAATAGTGTCCACAGGAAGAACATTCATCATATTCCGCAACAATTGCAATTAAACATATGGTAGCTAAATTCTGTCCACACATATATGCATTACATAATAAATCATAGTGTATGAAATACGAAGACCTCATCAGATGGGAAACAATGGATCCATGCATTATACGTTTAGCGGCTAACTCTTACATAATGTTTCAGGAGAACGCATGCTGAAATCTTCATTATCACCAGTGGGATTGATGTAGTGATCTAGGAAGAAGTCGCTGATAAATCTCCGAACCATCAGCAATTCACCAGCCGGGAGTGGTTCAGGGGTCCTTGGTTTTAAGATGAGCTGCAGTATTCTTAAGATCAGAATGTGCCATATGAGTGGAGTAGAAGATATTAATTAAGATAGACTTACTGGTACTAATGTGCGAGGATCGTCACAACTATCAGCAGATTTGCAGATGGAGATCATGTGTCTGCAAACATAGTATCCACAAAGGTTGGTCCTGTTGGAAATATGCCCTAGAGGCAACAATAAAATGGTTATTATTATATTTCCTTGTTCATGATAATTGTCTATTGTTCATGCTATAATTGTGTTATCCGGAAATCGTAATACATGTGTGAATACATATACCACAACATGTCCCTAGTGAGCCTCTAGTTGACTAGCTCATTGATCAACAGATAGTCATGGTTTCCTGACTATGGACATTGGATGTCATTGATAACGGGATCACATCATTAGGAGAATGATGTGATGGACAAGACCCAATCCTAAGCATAGCACAAGATCGTGTAGTTCGTTTGCTAGAGCTTTTCCAAATGTCAAGTATCATTTCCTTAGACCATGAGATTGTGCAACTCCCGGATACCATAGGAGTGCTTTGGGTGTGCCAAACGTCACAATGTAACTGGGTGGCTATAAAGGTGCACTACGGGTATCTCTGAAAGTGTCTGTTGGGTTGGCATGAATCGAGACTGGGATTTGTCACTCCGTATGACGGAGAGGTATCTCTGGGCCCACTCGGTAATGCATCATCATAATGAGCTCAATGTGACCAAGTGTTTGGTCACGGGATCATGCATTACGGTATGAGTAAAGTGACTTGCCGGTAACGAGATTGAACAAGGTATTGGGATACCGACGATCGAATCTCGGGCAAGTAACGTACCGATTGACAAAGGGAATTGTATACGGGATTGATTGAATCCTCGACATCGTGGTTCATCCGATGAGATCATCGTGGAACATGTGGGAGCCAACATGGGTATCCAGATCCCGCTGTTGGTTATTAACCGGATAGTCGTCTCGGTCATGTCTGCATGTCTCCCGAACCCGTAGGGTCTACACACTTAAGGTTCGGTGATGCTAGGGTTGTAGAGATATTAGTATGCGGAAATCCGAAAGTCGTTCGGAGTCCCGTATGAGATCCCGGACGTCACGAGGAGTTCCGGAATGGTCCGGAGGTGAAGAATTGTATATAGGAAGTCCAGTTTCGGCCACCGGGAAAGTTTCGGGGGTCACCGGTATTGTACCGGGACCACCGAAAGGGTCCCGGGGGGTCCACCGGGTGGGGCCACCTATCCCGGAGGGCCCCATGGGCTGAAGTGGGAGGGGACCAGCCCCTGTTGGGCTGGTGCGCCCCCCTTGGGCCTCCCCCTGCGCCTAGGGTTGGAAACCCTAGGGGTGGGGGCACCCCACTTGGCTTGGGGGGCAAGCCACCCCCTTGGCCGCCGCCCCCCTTGGAGATTGGATCTCCTAGGGCCGGCGCCCCCCAGGGGCCCTATATAAAGAAGGGGGAGGGAGGGCAGCAACCACCCAAGCCCCTGGCGCCTCCCTCTCCCTCCCGTGACACCTCTCCTTCTCGCTGAGCTTGGCGAAGCCCTGCCGAGATTCCCGTTGCTTCCACCACCACGCCGTCGTGCTGCTGGATCTCCATCAACCTCTCCCTCCCCCTTGCTGGATCAAGAAGGAGGAGACTTCTTCCCCAACCGTACGTGTGTTGAACGCGGAGGTGCCGTCCGTTCGGCGCTCGGTCATCGGTGATTTGGATCACGACGAGTACGACTCCATCAACCCCGTTCACTTGAACGCTTCCGCTCGCGATCTACAAGGGTATGTAGATGCAATCTTTTCCCTCTCATTGCTAGAAGACTCCATAGATTGTTCTTGGTGATGCGTAGAAAATTTTATATTTCTGCAACGATCTCCAACAGTGGCATCATGAGCCAGGCCTATGCGTAGTTTCTATGCACGAGTAGAACACAAACTTGTTGTGGGCGTAGATGTTGTCAATTTTCTTGCCACTACTGGTCTTATCTTGTTTCGGCGGCATCGTGGGATGAAGCGGCCGGGACCGACCTTACACGTACGCTTACGTGAGACAGGTTCCACCGACTGACATGCACTAGTTGCATAAGGTGGCTAGCGGGTGTCTGTCTCTCCCACTTTAGTCGGATCGGATTCGATGAAAAGGGTCCTTATGAAGGGTAAATAGAAATTGGCATATCACGTTGTGGTTTTGGCGTAGGTAAGAAACGTTCTTGCTAAGAAACCTATAGCAGCCACGTAAAAACTTGCAACAACAATTAGAGGACGTCTAACTTGTTTTTGCAGCATATGTCGTGTGATGTGATATGGCCAAAAGGATGTGATGAATGATATATGTGATGTATGAGATTGATCATGTTCTTGTAATAGGAATCATGACTTGCATGTCGATGAGCATGACAACCGGCAGGAGCCATAGGAGTTGTCTTAATTTATTTATGACTTGCGTGTCAACATATAACGTCATGTAAATTACTTTACTTTATTGCTAAACACGTTAGCCATAGAAGTAGAAGTAATCATTGGCGTGACAACTTCATGAAGACACGATGATGGAGATCATGATGATGGAGATCATGGTGTCATGCCGGTGATGAAGATGATCATGGCGCCCCGAAGATGGAGATCAAAGGAGCAATATGATACTGGCCATATCATGTCACTATTTGATTGCATGTGATGTTTATCATGTTTTACATCTTATTTGCTTAGAACGACGGTAGCTTAAATAAGATGATCCCTCGCAATAATTTCAAGAAAGTGTCCCCCCTAATTGTGCACCGTTGCGAAGGTTCGTTGTTTCGAAGCACCACGTGATGATCGGGTGTGATAGATTCTAACGTTCGAATACAACGGGTGTAAGCCAGATTTGCACACGCAATACACTTAGGTTGACTTGACGAGCCTAGCATGTACAGACATGGCCTCGAAACACGGAAGACCGAAAGGTCGAGCATGAGTCGTATAGAAGATACGATCAACATGAAGATGTTCACCGATGTTGACTAGTCCGTCTCACGTGATGATCGGACACGGCCTAGTTGACTCGAATCATGTTTCACTTAGATGACTAGAGGGATGTCTATCTGAGTGGGAGTTCTTTGAATAATTTGATTAGATGAACTTAATTATCATGAACTTATTCTAAAATCTTTACAATATGTCTTGTAGATCAAATGGCCCACGCTAATGTTGCCCTCAACTTCAACGCATTCCTAGAGAAAACCAAGCTGAAAGATGATGGCAGCAACTATACGGACTGGGTCCGGAACCTGAGGATCATCCTCATAGCTGCCAAGAAAGATTATGTCCTAAAAGCACCGCTAGGTGACGCACCCATCCCAGAGAACCAAGATGTTATGAACGCTTGGCAGCAGCGTGCTGATGATTACTCCCTCGTTCAGTGTGGCATGCTTTACAGCTTAGAACCGGGGCTCCAAAAGCGTTTTGAGCAACACGGAGCATATGAGATGTTCGAAGAGCTGAAAATGGTTTTCGAAGCTCATGCCCGGGTCGAGAGATATGAAGTCTCCGACAAGTTCTTCAGTTGTAAGATGGAGGAAAATAGTTCTGTCAATGAGCACATACTCAAAATGTCTGGGTTACACAACCGCTTGACTCAGCTGGGAGTTAATCTCCCGGATGACGCGGTCATTGACAGAATCCTTCAGTCACTTCCACCGAGATACAAGAGCTTTGTGATGAACTTCAATATGCAGGGGATGGAAAAGACCATGCCTGAGGTATATTCAATGCTGAAATCAGCGGAGGTGGAGATCAAAAAGGAACATCAAGTGTTGATGGTGAATAAAACCACTAAGTTCAACAAAGGCAAGGGTAAGAAGAACTTCAAGAAGGACGGCAAGGGAGTTGCCGCGCCCGGTAAGCTAGTTGCCGGGAAGAAGCCAAAGAATGGACCCAAGCCTGAGACTGAGTGCTTTTATTGCAAGGAAAGTGGTCACTGGAAGCGGAACTGCCCCAAGTACTTGGCGGACAAGAAGGCCGGCAACACCAAAGGAGCTGCGGAATAAACGGAGACTGGCAAAGGACGAGGTGACGATGCGCGTCGGGAATGGTTCCAAGGTCGATGTGATCGCCGTCGGCACGCTACCTCTACATTTACCTACGGGATTAGTTTTAAACCTCAATAATTGTTATTTAGTGCCAGCTTTGAGCATGAACATTGTATCAGGATCTCGTTTAATTCGAGATGGCTACTCATTTAAATCCGAGAATAATGGTTGTTCTATTTATATGAGAGATATGTTTTATGGTCATGCCCCGCTGGTTAATGGTTTATTCTTAATGAATCTCGAACGTAGTGTAACACATATTCATAGTGTGAATACCAAAAGATGTAAGGTTGATAATGATAGTCCCACATACTTGTGGCACTGACGTCTTGGTCACATTGGTGTCAAACGCATGAAGAAGCTCCATGCAGATGGACATTTGGAGTCTCTTGATTACGAATCATTTGACACGTGCGAACCATGCCTCATGGGTAAGATGACCAAGACTCCGTTCTCCAGAACAATGGAGCGAGCAACCAACTTATTGGAAATCATACATACTGATGTGTGCGGTCCAATGAGTGTTGAGGCTCGCGGTGGCTATCGTTATGTTCTCACTCTCACTGATGACTTGAGTAGATATGGGTATGTCTACCTAATGAAACACAAGTCTGAGACCTTTGAAAAGTTCAAGGAATTTCAGAGTGAGGTTGAGAATCAACGTGACAGGAAAATAAAGTTCTTACGATCAGATCGTGGAGGGGAATATTTGAGTCACGAATTTGGCACACACTTAAGGAAATGTGGAATAGTTTCACAACTCACGCCGCCTGGAACACCTCAGCGAAATGGTGTGTCTGAACGTCGTAATCGCACTCTATTGGATATGGTGCGATCTATGATGTCTCTTACCGATCTACCGCTCTCATTTTGGGGCTATGCTTTAGAGACTGCCGCATTCACTTTAAATAGGGCTATGTCGAAATCCGTTGAGATGACACTGTATGAATTATGGTTTGGGAAGAAACATAAGCTGTCGTTTCTAAAAGTTTGGGGATGCGATGCTTATGTCAAGAAACGTCAACCTGAAAAGCTCGAACCCAAGTCGGAAAAATGCGTCTTCATAGGATACCCTAAGGAAACCATTGGGTATACCTTCTACCTCAGATCCGAAGGCAAGATCTTTGTTGCCAAGAACGGGTCCTTTCTGGAGAAAGAGTTTCTCTCGAAAGAAGTAAGTGGGAGGAAAATGGAACTTGATGAAGTACTACCTCTTGAACCGGAATGTAGCGCAGCTCAGGAAGATGTTCCTGTGGTGCCTGCACTGACTAGAGAGGAAGCTAATGACGATGATCAAGGTACTTCGGATCAAGTTACTACTGAACTTCGTAGGTCCACGAGGACACGTTCCACACCAGAGTGGTATGGCAACCCTGTCCTGGAAATCATGTTGTTAGACAACGGTGAACCTTCGAACTATGAAGAAGCAATGGCGGGCCCAGATTCCAACAAATGGCTTGAAGCCATGCAATCCGAGATAAGATCCATGTATGAAAACAAAGTGTGGACTTTGACAGACTTGCCCGATGATCGGCGAGCGATAGAAAACAAATGGATCTTTAAGAAGAAGATGGACGCGGATGGTAATGTTACCATCTATAAAGCTCGACTTGTCGCTAAGGGTTATCGACAAGTTCAAGGGGTTGACTATGATGAGACTTTCTCACCCGTAGCGAAGCTGAAGTCCATCCGAATCATGTTAGCAATTGCCGCATACTATGATTATGAGATATGGCAAATGGACGTCAAAACGGCATTCCTTAACGGCTTTCTTAAGGAAGAATTATATATGATGCAGCCGGAAGGTTTTGTCGATCCTAAGAATGCTAACAAGGTATGCAAGCTCCAGCACTCCATCTATGGGCTGGTGCAAGCATCTCGGAGTTGGAACATTCGATTTGATGAGATGATCAAAGCGTTTGGGTTTACACAGACTTATGGAGAAGCCTATGTTTACAAGAAAGTGAGTGGGAGCTCTGTAGCATTTCTCATATTATATGTGGATGACATACTGTTGATGGGAAATGATATAGAATTCTTGGGAAGCATAAAGGCCTACTTGAACAAGTGTTTTTCAATGAAGGACCTTGGAGAAGCTGCTTATATATTAGGCATCAAGATCTATAGAGATAGATCAAGACGCCTCATTGGTCTTTCACAAAGTACGTACCTTGACAAGATATTGCGGAAGTTCAATATGGATCAGTCCAAGAAGGGGTTCTTGCCTGTATTGCAAGGTGTGCAATTGAGCACGGCTCAATGCCTGACCACGGCAGAAGATAGAGAAAAGATGAGTGTCGTCCCCTATGCCTCGGCCATAGGGTCTATTATGTATGCCATGCTGTGTACCAGACCTGATGTAAACCTTGCCGTAAGTTTGGTAGGAAGGTACCAAAGTAATCCCGGCATGGAACACTGGACAGGAGTCAAGAATATCCTGAAGTACCTGAAGAGGACTAAGGATATGTTTCTCGTTTATGGAGGTGACGAAGAGCTCGTCGTAAAGGGTTACGTCGATGCTAGCTTCGACACAGATCTGGATGACTCTAAGTCACAAACCGGATACGTGTATATTTTGAATGGTGGGGCAGTAAGCTGGTGCAGTTGCAAACAAAGCGTTGTGGCGGGATCTACATGTGAAGCGGAATACATGGCGGCCTCAGAGGCAGCACAAGAAGCAATCTGGGTGAAGGAGTTCATTACCGACCTAGGAGTTATTCCCAATGCGTCGGGCCCGATGACTCTCTTCTGTGACAACACTGGAGCTATTGCCCTTGCCAAGGAGCCCAGGTTTCACAGGAAGACCAGGCATATCAAGTGTTGCTTCAACTCCATTCGTGAAAATGTTCAAAATGGAGACATAGATATTTGTAAAGTACATACGGACCTGAATGTAGCAGATCCGTTGACTAAACCTCTCCCTAGAGCAAAACATGATCAACACCAGAACTCTATGGGTTTTCGATTCTTCACAATGTAACTAGATTATTGACTCTAGTGCAAGTGGGAGACTGTTGGAAATATGCCCTAGAGGAAACAATAAAATGGTTATTATTATATTTCCTTGTTCATGATAATTGTCTATTGTTCATGCTATAATTGTGTTATCCGGAAATCGTAATACATGTGTGAATACATAGACCACAACATGTCCCTAGTGAGCCTCTAGTTGACTAGCTCGTTGATCAACAGATAGTCATGGTTTCCTGACTATGGACATTGGATGTCATTGATAACGGGATCACATCATTAGGAGAATGATGTGATGGACAAGACCCAATCCTAAGCATAGCACAAGATCGTGTAGTTCGTTTGCTAGAGCTTTTCCAAATGTCAAGTATCATTTCCTTAGACCATGAGATTGTGCAACTCCCGGATACCATAGGAGTGCTTTGCGTGTGCCAAACGTCACAACGTAACTGGGTGGCTATAAAGGTGCACTACGGGTATCTCCGAAAGTGTCTGTTGGGTTGGCACGAATCGAGACTGGGATTTGTCACTCTGTATGATGGAGAGGTATCTCTAGGCCCACTCGGTAATGCATCATCATAATGAGCTCAATGTGACCAAGTGTTTGGTCACGGTATCATGCATTACGGTACGAGTAAAGTGACTTGCCGGTAACGAGATTGAACAAGGTATTGGGATACCGACGATCGAATCTCGGGCAAGTAACATACCGATTGACAAAGGGAATTGTATACGGGATTGATTGAATCCTCGTCATCGTGGTTCATCCGATGAGATCATCGTGGAACATGTGGGAGCCAACATGGGTAACCAGATCCCGATGTTGGTTATTGACCGGAGAGTCGTCTCGGTCATGTCTGCATGTCTCCCGAACCCGTAGGGTCTACACACTTAAGGTTCGGTGATGCTAGGGTTGTAGAGATATTAGTATGCGGAAATCCTAAAGTCGTTCGGAGTCTCGGATGAGATCCCGGACGTCAAGAGGAGTTCCGGAATGATTCGGAGGTGAAGAATTGTATATAGGAAGTCCAGTTTCGGCCACGGGGAAAGTTTCTGGGGTCACCGGTATTGTACCGGGACCACCGGAAGGGTCCCGGGGGGTCCACCGGGTGGGGCCACCTATCCCGGAGGGCCCCATGGGATCAAGTGGTAGGGGAACCAGCCCCTGTTGGGCTGGTGCACCCCCCTTGGGCCTCCCCCTGCGCCTAGTGTTGGAAACCCTAGGGGTGGGGGGCGCCCCACTTGGCTTGGGGGGCAAGCCACCCCCTTGGCCGCCGCCCCCCTTGGAGATTGGATCTCCTAGGGCCGGCGCCCCCCAGGGGCCCTATATAAAGAAGGGGGAGGGAGGGCAGCAACCACCCAAGCCCCTGGCGCCTCCCTCTCCCTCCCGTGACACCTCTCCTTCTCGCTGAGCTTGGCGAAGCCCTGCCGAGATTCCCGTTGCTTCCACCACCACGCCGTCGTGCTGCTGGATCTCCATCAACCTCTCCCTCCCCCTTGCTGGATCAAGAAGGAGGAGACTTCTTCCCCAACCGTACGTGTGTTGAACGCGGAGGTGCCGTCCGTTCGGCGCTCGGTCATCGGTGATTTGGATCACGACGAGTACGACTCCATCAACCCCGTTCACTTGAACGCTTCCGCTCGCGATCTACAAGGGTATGTAGATGCACTCTTTTCCCTCTTGTTGCTAGAAGACTCCATAGATTGTTCTTGGTGATGCGTAGAAATTTTTTAATTTCTACAACAATCTCCAACAGGTCCCTGCGTCTTGCTGAGGACACTGGAATTTTTGTACAGAATTAGTCATGTATTTGTCCTCTTAGGAACAACCTAACCGGTGTTAGATGTATTATTTTTTGTTTGGACAAAATAGAAAGAGGTTTATTTAGAAGCTTGAACATTTGACTAGCGTAAGGAAAGGTATTTGCAGACTGTTGGATAAATTTTCTAAAAATAATGGATTTCGGTGTGTTACCGGAGAAACGATCTTGTGATGCAGAGGTAGTTTCCTCTTGAACAGGTTCCCTGTTTTAGTTTCCCAAAATGCGAGCACACTGCAAATGATGATGAATTTTGACAACATGAATTATTGAACCAGATATGAATGCAAATTAATTTCAACATCACAGAATCCAATACCTATCCAAGAATTGCTGAAGATGAGTCAGATCATGAGCGTTTGTTGACTCTCTGAGAGAATCGATGTACTAAAATGTGTTCTTGTTTGGAACAATGAATACCAATATCCAGTGATTGCTACATATTAAGAAAGCCATGAACTTACGAATGATGTCGAAATCTGAAAGACAATCAGTGTATGCATGGTTGTTTACTTGACTTACCCTTCATGATATGGCTAGAGAAATGATTCTGCATGGGACGTGTTTTCGAAGATACGGACGACCGTGTTAACGGGCCAGTCCCGTCGGTCCTTTTCATGTAATGTTGTGCCATTTGCTAATGCAAGATGTATGAAATACACACTCTCACTTTGTCGTCTCTGCGCGTTCAATCCCCTGAGAGGAATAAAATGCAGTTAGCTGTTTATCATTTACAGCCTTGTATGGAGAAGTTGATCAGAGTTTGTTAAGTACTTACAAAATCACGCATCTAACAAGAGTGGCATCGAGCATGTTGAAGTTGAAGAAGAGATGTAATTCCTTGAAACTCACAATGATGGAACCAGCATCGTGTCGGAAATGATCTCTGTTGTAGTGGACTAGCAAATGGTGATGACCTTCTGACATTTGATCCATGGAATATTCATGTAACTCGCGGCAACTGGAGCTGCACTCATCAAAGTATTCGCCAACAAGAAATGGTTGGCCATGGACGTAATTGCGTGCTTCAAGTACGTCTGCTTTTCTTTTAGCAAGCAACAATTCTACTTGTTCATCATCCATGGCGTCAGAAATAATATTACTCCCGATTCAAACAAGTTGCTATTAATTTGGTTCTGGGCGATGAGTGGTTTAAGTAAGAGGCAATCGCTCTCTTTCCTCTTCACTTTCCCGCTGCGCTTCCTCATGGTCGTGGGTGTAGCCTTTTTGTCCACTTCCTTCTTGGTACTTGAAGCATTTCTGGCAGAACGTCTGGTTGCCTGCATGGTAGACTGCCAAGCAGACGGTGAAGCTTGGACAGACTTCTTAGCAGATTGTTTATCTATGCCGGACCGCTGAGCTGGCGGTGCTGCAGTGACGGACTACTGGGTTGTAGGAGCAGAGGCATCGGACTGCTGACCATGCGTTGAAGCTATGTCGGGTTTCTGCGCAGGTGGTGCCAACTCGTCGGTGTGCTGAGGAGGCCGTGCCAACGCGTTGGTTTGCTGAGCAGGAAGTGCTGACGCATTGGTATGCTGATCACGCGCCTGTGGACCGACGGACTGATGAGCAGTCTGTTCTGGACCTACAGACTGCTTAGCAGGCGGTTCCGAAGCATCAGACTGCTTAGCAGTCTATTCCACCAAGTTGGTCTGCTGAGCATGTGCTGCAGCTGGGTCTCCCCCCGCTGCTTCAGCGGGCGGCGTCTGAACCAGTGGTGCGTCATCAGCAGTTGTAGGCCTTGCCACTGGCTGCTTTGGGGTGGAGGATGACATGGCCTGTACACCACAAAGTCGGTCCGGCTGATCACAGGTTGATGCATCAGCCCGCGAGAGCTGCTCTAGCAAGGAGAGCGTCACCGGTTGAGGGGCGATAGTGGTTGCTCTTGGCGGGGCTTTAGGAATCTCATCGATGAACTCTATTTCCTTTCGTGGCCACTGGATGTGATGTAACAATGTTTCTCCCAAGGTCCTTTGCTCATCGAAGTCTCCTAGGACATTCTTCGGGGCAAATTCATTGAATCCAGGCTTTACTTCAGTCACGTAGCACTTCACACAGCCCGGCTTCAATGGCACATTGTCCAAGAAGAGGCCATCTTCCAAGAAGGGTGGGCAAACCCAGGTTGTTGCACGTTTTAATGTACCTTCATAATGTGTAAGCACGCCCTTTAGTCTGTCCTTCATTCCGGATAGATCAGATATAGAATCATCACGAGCAGCTGCAGTCTCAGTGTCGCTGGGGTCAGCTGATGCATAGCTACTCTTGTGCAGTGTTGTCGCGCACTAAGCAGCATCATCCATGCCCGCCTCCCCTCCCATCTGCTGGCTATCTGTCAGTGTTAGAGTCTTCTGCATCATCATCATTGAGTCCTCAACATCCTTTCGAACAGACGGATAAATCTCCTTCAACTTTTCAAATAATGAATTCTGCTTCATTTCGCTCCTCGCTTTTTTCATGCTGAGCCTCTCTTCTTTGCTGAGTGTGAAAGCCCTCTTGTGCGGGACGTTAACACCTATACCCCTTGCACGGCCAGGGGGCTCTTTTATCTCCAGAGCAATGGACAGAATGTCACATGGCCCTGAGTTCTGTCACATGGCCCTGAGTTCCTGTAGAACCTTCCAGAGATCTTGGAAGCCTACCATCACTTCATACAGTTTGGCGTCACGTGCGTTTTCAAAGTAACAAGTTCCGTCATCACGCCTCTTTGCACGTGCCCGCAAGTAGTCTCTCGCGCGTTCACCCTTGATTTCACTAAAGGCTGGATTCCCACCCGCCACTACTGCTTCTTTGTCCTCCTGTTCCCATATCGGTTTCATGCCGTAGTATCCTGCCACACCCATACGGTGGGGGTGTATGTTCTTCTTCTGAAGTTCCGATTGCTTGAAACTCTTCGCAGCAAACTCTGGAGTTACCCTAACCCTGTTGAATTCTGCCCAGTCTGCCTTTGTAATTTGGGGGTATGCGGGGATTGGGTCCTTGCCTTCACTCAAGTACTTCTTGTACAACACGTGCTTCCAGTTTCTCCAAGCATCCCTAGCCTTCTTCAGTGCAGCGTGTTCCACCTGCATTCTCCACTGCTCTGGAACGTTGAAGTGATCCATGATCTCCCGGACTATCCTTCGCCGTGTTTCCGTGTCAGCCTTCCGAAACCTCGTCAGATTAATGTTGAGCCTTGCCCTGCCAACAAATCCACACACACTCCTGAACCTCATGCGTGCTTTATATGGTTTAGTTGGAGCCCAGGACTTTAAATCAATATTGGTTACTTCATATACACCTTTAGGTTGGTGTGTGGGCTTCCTTGGAGCATTCCTCCATGTCCTGACCAGAAGGGTAATTGATGCAGCTCTATCCCGTTCAAGACTACTTGATCCCTCACAATCTGCTAAAGACCTAGGGTTGTCCGAATCAGATGAAGATACATGGCCTAAATGAGTGATGTCGCTGCTACTCGGCACCTACAAAGAACACATGCGAAACTCAGGAAAGGAGGATAAGCATAAAACTAACAACTTGGTATCAAGCTTTCTAAACATGACATGCAATAATTTAGAAAATGTACGGCTAATTTGTTAAGTTTGTGTGACTCGGGCGCCCGCGATCTGTAAATAGGCAGTAACTTATTGGAACAAATACAGCTTGTATGTAGTAAGGAAGGTAGATAATGAACATATATATGCTCTTCGTTATTTTATAGCCAATTTGGGAACATACGAAACGAAATTGGAAGAGGGACTGTGAGGAAATATGCCTCACCGCGATGGAGAGCAGTAACTAACAGGCTTCTTAATGCAACCCAGCCGGACCACAGGAGAGGCGAGGGTTACTACATCGATGTGCTCGAGGGTGGATGGCGAGCAAACAAAGACGGCGAGGCGCGGGCCGCCGCGTGTTGGGAACGGCAGTGGAGGTAGGCTTGATGCCGAAGAGCAGGCACACGACCGGGGTGAGCACGGCGGCGCCGGAGAGGGTTCTGCTATGGATCTGGGGGAGGGGGAGCTGGCGAAGGAGATTGGGTGGACTAGTTGAGAGAAACGCGGGTGGACGGTGGGGGGTGTTGGCGGCCTAGGTGAAAAGGGTGAAAAATATCCCCGGTCGCCGCGCGCGCGGAAAGGCCTATGCAAACAGTTGCCTCTAAGCGCTCGTGTGCACAAACAGAATAATTTTGTTTGAAATGAAGACGTACTAATTTTGAAATGAAGACGTGAGTTCATCATTTCTCATCTAAATTTTTCGCACGTAAACCAATCACAATTTTACCACGGGTTTGATTTGCTGGCGCATTTTAGGTCTCGTGTGCTATATGTACCATGCATGTTGGCATATAAATCAATTCCTAGCCGGACTTCATTTCTTGTCGAAAGGGATGAGGATTGCCGTTCGATCTGGGAGCATCCGACGGTGCAGACGTACGATCCGTGGGGTTTGGATACTGGCCAATTAGAACGCACGACTCAGATTGCACGCGCAGCGAGTGGGGCATCGGCCACAGTTTGGTAGGCACACGGCTTTCGTGTGTGAACCGTGTGCTATTCGAAAACATTTTTTGGGGAGGGGCTATTTGAAAACATGTACATGTGTTGTCGAAAGGGATGAGGTTCGTCGTTCGATCAAGGAGAATCCAATGGTGCAGACGTACGATCCGTGGGGTTTGGGTTCTGGCCAATCAGAACGCACGACTCAGATCGCGCGTGTGGCAGAGGGGTGGGGGGTGCATCGGCCACGGTTTAGTGGACACATGGCTTTCGTGAGTGAACCGTGTGCTCTTTGAAAACATTTACATTACGTAACATCATATTTTTGTTCGAATGAAAACATGAGTTCATCGTTTCGCCTCCAATTTTTTTCCACGGTAAGAAATCATGAGTATAGTGGAGAGTGACATATACTAGTAACATGAATATACGGTACATATGATACTACCTTTAATTAATTATAGTGCATAGTATAATACATAGAGTATAGTATCATATATAGATCATATTTATTGCCATGCATGACACAAATTAGCATCGCCTTTAACATCACTACAAAAAAATACACTACCGTGATGATACGTGTTTGTCACAGTAGGTCACGTTTTCTGTCATGCATGTACATCCATGACAAATTTATGACAGAATCAAGATAGTCATACCTGTGTTGTCGTAGAAGTGTTCCATGACATTACCAAAATTATCATCACGGAAGTGTCCACTTCCATGACGATAAATCGTGCGTCACAGAAGTGCTTTCGTCAAGGGTGACCGACACATGGCATCCACTGTAACGGAACGCCGTTAAGCTATCGGGTCCGGTTTTGGATCCGATAACCTGCTAACAGCCCCGACCAATGGGGATTTTCCACGTGTAAAATCATCATTGGCTGGACGAAACACATGTCGGCTCACCGTTGGGACAGATGTCATCCACTCATTGGACCGAAGGTGCCTATGATACGTCGACACGTGGCACGGCCGAACAGAGGCCCATTCCTGTGAAAAGGCCGGCCCGTTTGACTTGGTCAAAAGGTGGCGGGCCGGCCCACGGAAAGCCTGTTAATGGCCTGTTCGCATATAGCCCATTTCAGCCCGCTAACCCAGGGCCCGTTACGACCTATCCGAATTAGGCCCAGTAGCGTCATCTGGGCCGTCCAATATGATTCCAGCCCATTTTAAGTTCCGGCCCATGTATGGCCCATGACGTCTTTCGGCCCATATGAGGCCCTTTGCAACTCTTGGCTCATTAATGGCCCGTGGTGAAACTGGCCCGTAATGAACAGTGTATCACTTTATACCCATTAACGGCCCATTAATCCATTGGGCCGTTTGCAGCCCATGTTATCTTTCGGCCTTCTTAGGGCCCATTTATTCTTGGGCTCATTTCCAGCATTCGGTTACTTACGGCCCGTTACTGCCATTTTCTGCTTGTGGGCCAAATTCTGCCCGTGGTTACAATCGGCCCATTTGTGGCCCGTTAATATGTTGGGCCGTTTTCATAGCGTCATCAAATACGGCCTATTAACGATGGCCCGTTATGGTCGGCCCATGAACAGACGACTCCAACTCTTGCCCGTTTACGGCCATAATGCGGTCTGTTTTTGGCCCATGTTTGGCCAATCGATCATACGGCCCGTCTAAGGCCCATTGATGATATGGCCCGTAGAAGGCCCATTGTTTCTACGGACCGTAGAAGGCCCATTGTTTCTATGGCCCGTAGGAAGCCCAGTGTCACTACAGTAAATATGTAGCCCATGGCCTATTAAAGGCGGGAAACTACTATTGGTTTAGACCTGCTAATGGCCCAAGATGATTATAGGCCCACGTTTTGGCCCATATGAGTAATGGGCCGGCCTGAAGACCGACAACACTGAGATCCACTGAACCTTTCGGCCTAAATTACAGCATACCGACCAAAGAATAAACCTAGACTATACAACAAAGAAATTACGGCATATTACATCCACTGGGAATCAAAGTTCGCTACCGGTGATAATAAAGCGCAACATGACCGCGGATTACATACACTGGACATCAAAGGTCGCCACCAGTGCATATAAATGCGCCGACAAAAGAATATACAAAACTAAGAGCACTTCAGAAGGCACTAGACCTGGCAAGCTCGGGCCCCGCAAGCAGCTGAACAAGCTGATGAGACCTCAGTTGTGTCAACGATAGATGCTTCATCCCTAGCTGTATGGCACCATAGTGCACAAGGCAGTCCCCTGACATCTTCATTACATCTTTGACTTCAAGTCGGAGCTGAGCGGAAGCAAGCCTTTCCGCTCTAAGTTGAGACTGAAGAAGTCGAACTGATTGAGGCAGCGACTGCACAGAGGTTGTCTCACACCTGCTGGTGAGTAGCTTCAACTCACTGTCTTCGTCAAGACAGGACCTTGGGGTCATCTCGCTGTCCTCAAGATGGTTTGGCTCACTATCTTTCCTAAAGTTCTGCCTGGCATAAGAGATACGACTCTGAAAGAGAAACAAGGAGACACGTAACAGGTTTCACAATTATATAAGCAAATAAATGGATCTGTGTTGCATAAGGAACATGTTTTTACAACTACAATTTAAAACTGGTAGTTGTTGCAAACATCCAATCAGATGTAAACAGCAGGGGAGGAAATGATGCCTTTCCAAATCTATACTAGAACAAAGTTTGAAGGCTTGAGAAGGATGAACTTACATTACATGTTAACACGGGCTGGACAAAGCCCTTCTCCGTGTTGATGGAAAGATAATTCAATAAATTCCCCAAAGAAAACTCTTTATAAGCGTTGCCATTATTCTACATTTTGCAAAGAGTAAATATAGATCAAATAATATTGGAAGAAATAGAGGATAATGAAGCTCAGGTGCAGACTGATGATACATAATCAAATATCAATTAATTAAGTACAGTGTTACAAGGCAAAAGGTACTGACAAGAGGAATGCAGACATCAACATGTGCAGTGGCATTGGCTTTATTCAACATTTTGGTAAGAGTAAATGTAGATATGATAATTTGGAGAAAGTGGAGGGCAGGGCAGATAAGATGCAGAGTAATGCTAGACAATCAATTATCTCGCGATGCATGTACAGTAATACCACCACCGTCCGTTATTAGTTGTCACTCAAATGGATGTATCTAGCACTATTAAGTTCTAAATACATCCAATTGATCAACAATTAATTCGATACAGAGGGAGTACATGACAACAGGTACTTACATGAGCAATCCAAAACTTTATAACCATTGTGTTAATTCTACATTTATCTAAGAGTAAATATAGATCTTATAATTTCAAGCAAAGGGAGGATAAAGAAGCGAACATTTACAGTGATGCTACATAATCAAACAACAATGAGTGTAAGTATGCCGACAAAGGGCAAGAGGTACTGACAAGAGCAATGCAGAGCCCAGTATTGTCGTGAGATCCTATGATCCTTTGAGCAAGGAGATTCATCTGAAATTAGTTTTCATACAAGAGAGAAGGTAAGGCACATGCAGAAATTTAGGAGTTCAAATTTTGAATTGATATCATAGACAGTACCTGACGCTGGGCTGTCAGAAGTTCTAATAGGGGTTTGGCCACTGGAGTAGGGGTAAAGTCTATTACAGTTGGGCCTGTGTTTTCTGTGGCTGCTGATCTATCTGATTTAACAGGTATCACTACCTTTTCCAAATACCTAGTTTGTACTCCTTGAGGATCTGCAATCACCCTCTTCCTTTTGGACATCTATTACGAAAGAACAACATTTGACTGGAAAAACATAGTATGACGACACATGGAATAGGTACAGAAAATGGATAGGTATGGCATATACTCATATATGATGCTTAAACTAAGCAGATGGTGTAACAAAGTAGAAGTAATGCAAGAGGTCAGATTCAAAATATGTGCGGCCAATACAACCTTACGAATCAAGCAATACAGCAAAGCAGACAACTGAACTATTTGTTATTCTGTAGGATTACCGGTTGAGGGCACAAGCCAAGAAAGCAGCCCACACGCATTACATTTCACATGTACTAAAACACACTGGCTTACCATATGTTGATGTGAAGCCTCGCTGTTGTTGCAATGTTCTTTGAAGATATCGTCAGCATCCCGTGGTTGCAAATCTACTTGTTGTAGTTTATTCTACACCCTCTATTGAGGTAAGATTAATTTTAATCGCATGCACTGGTTCGAATTGATCATCAATGGTTCATCTAAACTAATGAAAGAAGGGTGTGTGCATACATGACAATATATCTGCTTCCCTCTATTTTTATGCTTGTTCGAGGTGCCAGCCCCAAAAGAACAAATATTTTGCTTGATGGGGTTGGCAGCTCCATAATTAATAGAAGCATCAAAATAGTCATGCAACTTGGGAAGATCAAGAACACACAAAAAAGTAATGAACAGAGGCTCGTAGCAGTGATGTAATAGCTAGCATCAGAAAATGTAGGGTAAAACGAACAAAAACAGCGGAACCACATGCTAGTTTGCTGATGAGTAATTAAGCATAGAGAACATGAAGCAGCCTGATGGAACCAATAGGTGGCATCAGAACAACACCATTATCATAAATATAGCATGCAAGAAGTAAAATTGTAGGCGGTGATATCTAGGAAGTACAGTAATACTTAGGACAAAACTAAAGCATATTAACTATATGTGCACTGGTATGTAATTTAGCACATGTAACATGTTCACTGCCAGAAGTATGGCCCTACAGGTGCAAGCAGAATAACGCATCTCATGAAAAACTGAATGATGCCCTGAAGAAATTCAAAGGTGCGGTGCTTATGCTAAGAAAGTGAACGTAGGCGCTGGCCGTTGGATAATAGTACCTGATTCTCAGCGGCGTATGGGTATCGTTGGCATACTTGATAGCTAAGGATCGTCGATGGTGCTCGTGTTGCGGTTGAGTTTGGGCCGGCTGTCGCCGTCGCTGAAGCGGCTCCGGTGCTACGGTTGCGGCGCCTATCGACATACAAGAAAGCTCATCTGTGGTAAGTGAACAGTTGCACGATAAAGAGAAAAACCGAAGGAGTACAGATCGAAATAACCCGATGAGGCTGCGGCGTCGGTAAAGCAGAACCAGTGGAGTTGAATATGGCATCCGTGGAGCGGGTCTGGTGCAGTGGACGAAGGCCTCGGCGGGCGCATTGTACAGTGCTTTCGGTGAGGCGGATCTGTTGCGGCGGACGAGGGCTTGTATGAAGGGCCAGCGAAGGGACGGACGAGGGAGTCAGTGAAGGGCCTACACTGTGGTGGATGAGGGCGCCGGTTAAGCAGATCCGGTGCGGTGGACCATGATGGCGGTCAAGGAGATCTGGAGCGGTGTACAAGCCAGTCGCTGAAGCGGCTCCGGTGAAGTGGTGAGTTGGCAGTTGGGGGTTCCAAGGTGCGGAAGGTAGATCCGTCGGGGTGTGAGGTCCACCGCTGCGGCGGAGGACTAGATTCGGCGGCTTGCCGTGGTTGGGGGGGTCGGGGAGGGGAAGGGGAGGGGCTCTGGGAAGAATGTTGGGGGCAAAGAGGGGAAAACAATGGAGTTACCAAAGCAGCCCTTTTCCGTTCATGTTCGATGTGAGCGGGAAGTTTGAAAGCTTTTGGCGCCTGAAATTATATTCTGCTCTTGTACGGCCGACTATGATATCATGGCCGAGAATTTGTTTGTTTTGCACGCAAAAAAGTGCAAGTTTTGAAAATCAATGTCTCCAACTCGAAACTTAGATTGACCATTCAATTCAAATATGGATCATTGAGCTACTACAAGCAAATACCAACATATGGTCCAATTCAAATGAAATTCCAAATGTGTTTATCCTAAATATGATGACAAAAGCAAAAAATGTGTATGTGTATGAATAAAGTGGATGATTATAAAGTTTGAACATGCCCGTATGTGTATATCTCTAGGTTTGATATATGAATTTGAAATCACGAAATCCCGGCTTAAAAATGTACCTCCTTTTAAATGAATTACAAAAGCTAATGACGGAGTTGAATTCCAAAATTCCAATCTTAGGTTTGTAAGTCTGGTACATCAAAGTATATCACGCATGTTCAAAAGTATCGTTATCTCATAGTCCAAACTGTACAACAAATTGATCAACCTTGAGTGCACACACTATTGACCATGTATATCTCAATTACACTAAAATCCCTCAAATATAGACACCTCACTCTTTATCTGAAGCCAACCCCCCCCCCCCCACACACACACATAGAGAAGTTGTTCTCTCCCCCAAACACCAACACACGAGCACATTAACACCCCTCTCTCTTCTAAAGTCCGGACCCCAATATAGGTCTCTATCACTTTGTCTCTTGGGCATGCGCACATCTCTTCCCCCACTCTCTAGCTAGGTCTCCCGGCATCTCTCTTTCCCAAGAACACGCACTATGTAGAGTGTATCTTTCCCATACACAAAAAACATTGCCCCCAAACATCTATCTCCTTAGTTATGTGGTTCTCGCACACTCACCTCACACACCACCCCCACTGCAAAACAAGCACACTTTGTCTCCTTGTGCACCACTCTCCTCTTTCTATCTCTCCCACATGCGGACCCGCCCCAGCTCCTCCCTGTATACATATATGTCGTGACTCTTTCCATAGCTCCCTAATGTATCATCGTTCTCGATCCCGCACATTGTTCTCTACACCATCTATTCTAGATCTCTCATGAAGTCCCTATCACACACACGATGACTCGCTTCCCTTGCGTCTCCGTACACAGGCCAATTTCAAACAACATCAACATTGTCTCCCTATCTATACGCCATTTATGGACACAAACGCCCCCTCTCTTCCTCTCTCTCTCTCTCTGTCGCTAGCTCTCTCTCTCTCTCTCTCTCTCTCGCTCTCACACCCCTCTCCCACACACAATCGATGTCTCTTCCAAATAGTCTGCTCCCCCCGCCCGCACCCATGCTATCCTGCTACTACACGTGTCACACCATTCCCCCTTCCCTTATACTGGGTTTACATCATTAGTGGTCTCTCTACTCCACATACACACACTCCCTCTCACACACAAACGCGCGCACAAACACACACAGACACGCACAAACACCCATTAATCTGGATCCTCATCTCTCCCCATGTCCGCATGTGTATCTCGCACACTCACTCTCTAATTATGTATATGTGTCTCCACGTTACACAACACAAAGCCCCATGTACATGTCTCTCTCTATCCTCCACACACATAGACACAAAGAATCTGTTATCATTGCCTCAGTCTCTAAAAATATCACACACGCACACTGCCTCTCTCTCTCTCGCAAACATGCTCAACAAGGGTTTCCCCGTGAATAACTTACCGTCTATTCATCAACAGTCGTGGCAGTATGGCGAACACAAGACGTGAAAAAGAATAAATCTACACGTGCTTAGACCACCTAGTATGACTACTAGGACTAGAGCAAGCCAAAAAGCGCGCCGCCGTCACCCCCTCCTTATTGGCGACGGGAAAACCTTTGTTTTACACAGTCGAGAAGTCATTGTGCTAAGGCCTCACATGCTGAGGCATTGAATAGAATGTAGATGCTAGTTTACGGAAACAAGTATCGATAATACGTTTGTATCTCCATACTTATATTTCTTCTCTTATAAAAAACCGAGTTGGTGATGATGGTACGCGTGCCATCTTGCAATATAGACTGTCTGATCTATATCTGACTGATGGAAATTAAACTAAAAGATACCCGTACCCCTCTCCACATTTGCAGACAAGGCCTTCCCTCATTCATCCTTATCTCCAAACACCTCATTGTTGAGCAATTAAGAAAGGACGCCTCTGGAACAAACTGCCCCGGTGGCCGCTGCCGGCGTCGTCAATCCCCATGCCTCCGCTCAGTCCGACCACCAATCACCACCACGCCCCACTCCTATTCACATTATCTCCTATTTCTCGAGATATCATTAGTTTTTACACATGGGATTACTCCTGCATGGGTCAATCACAACGAGTGTTTTTATAAAAAAATGCATCTTGATGTTCCGTGCAATGCACGGATCTTGCTAGTACTCCTACAGAAGACTAAGTGGGTGATGATGGTGTGTCTGCCATCCATCATTTGTGACCATTAGATCTACATCTAACGACTATGAGGTAAGTTGTTGCCTTTTCTCACAAACATCCCACTTGTCTATCAATTTGCAGAAACACCCATAATTAGTATCTTAAAACCAACCACATCCCTCCCTGGCCTCACCTAAACAGCCCAAGGAATATATTCTAATTGAAACATAAAATATCTCTAGTGATATATGTATATCAAAATTAGAGTGTTTTCTATCAACTTTGTGAATAAGTATTATTCTAATTATGATTCGTTGCAATGCACATGAACATTGCTAGTATTTCAAACCATGCAATTTTTTCCCCTAGTATTCCATAGTTTCGAGTTCTCCATCAAGATATTAGTCACTCATGGTTGATATTTACTTTTAATCATGTACACATATGCACTATGTAACTAGCCTTGCTTATTGGGTTCCAAAGCTTAACTTTCACTCCTACTTACAATATGTAGAGTATTTAACAAAAAACTACCACTTTCAACCAGCCCTAGGAAGAATCTATTGTACAAAAAATAGCAAAAACATACCCAAAGTTTCTTAATCCACGCCAAAAACTACTACCTACCGATTAGGTTAGTTTAAACCCATTTATGACGGGGTTGACCCACACGTCCGTGCTGATGAGGCAGCTTATACCAACACATTTTGTTTGACCGTTGACACGAGGGACCCACATCTGACCTTCTATCCTATTATTCCCCCTCAAATCATTATTTTTCCTGAACATTACCTCAAACAGTGCTGATGCGTGTTCGTCGGTGGCGCCGGTGATGAGCGAGTTGACCGCCACTTCACCGGACGGGCCGGACACCGCGCTGGCCTCCGCACGGGTTGGCAGGCTGGCCTTCGCTCGAGCTAGATGGCTGGCCTTAGCGCGGCGCGCGCGAGCAAGCCGCCGCACCGCCGTGCCAATCTAGCTAGGAAACCTTGCAGACAAGCAGCTGGACGGAGCTATCTTGGCTAGCTAGTGGCCGTGAGCGCCGGACGGAGCTGGTATCCGGGCTGCCGCAAGATGGGCTCCGCACCGCCGGCTGTTTTGACCTCGCCTTCTGCCGGCGGCGGTAGCTGCGTCCCATGGCCGAGGATGACTAGGTGGATGGGCCGGAGGTAGGAGGTCACTCGGGGATATTTGTGCGGACTGAAAAGTAGGTCCCACAAGTCATAACGCCCGGTTGAATAGAAGGTGTTGACTTAATGGGCGACATGGGCCCTGTTTGGATACTCTAAGTCAGATGTTATATTCTAACCCTGAACTAACTCCAACCAAAGTGGTGTTTGGATGGCAGGGTTAGATTGACAACAAATGTATCCAAACAGGGCCATGGGTTGAAGTGTGCCTATAACGGCACTTTGTAGAGTAGTCGTTTCTTAGTAGGGCTGGTTGGTAAGAGCATGTAAAATGGTTGATAAGGTAGTCTTATCTTAAGTCTGCCATGTATGCAAGTGGTAGTACTTTCTTGGCATTATTAGTGGTTTCTTGCATTATTAGGGGTTTCTTGTAAGGAACAATGTACTACTAGCGACGAAAGGCGATTCTAGGTTCCGTTGTACTCCAACGAGTACTACTAGTGGTCGCGGGAGTGTATACCTCGTTTTGTGGGTTCAATCCCGGGGGAACGCACGGCGGCCTTTTTTTAAAATAGTAACTTCGCTGTGAGCCAATATTTTACACGGGTAGTTTGAGTTTTGAAGTCAAACGGACATGCGTCACCACAATCTGGGTGCACTGGATAGCCTAGCCACGTGAAGGGGTTTTCCTTCCCAGCATCTCGTGGCTCGCATGCTCGCCCTAGCCGCACCTTGCTTGCAGCTTCCTCATCAGCTAGTAGCATATTTAAACTAGCGCCTCCCAATTAAGCCCGAGGAGCCGGAAAAGCCTGGCGGGGCATTGGGAACTGTGCAATATGGCTCTGTACATAAAGTGCTCTACTACTACTCTGTAGCTTGTGGCGCTGCACGCATGGACTTCACTCCATTATTGGCTCTACTATAAAAGAAATTCCTCTTGACGTGTTTTTGTTTGAAATGGAGGCAAAAGCTTTGCTTCATCTCATTCATAAAGAAGGAACTACTAACAAAGTTCGACGAGATCCATTACACCTCCACAAATGGAAGCGAAAAGCCTAGTCTCGCTGTATCAAATAAATCAAATGTTCTGCCCCGGCAGTAACCGTCGCTGATAAACAGGCTGCTAGTGTGTGTGTGAGAGGAGCGGCTGAGTACGCCAGCTGCATGAGAGGAGCGGCTGAATAGAGCACCGAGAGTACCCACTAGGCCACTACGTAGGTATACTTTCCCTGCATTGATAGTACAACGATGGTTCTAGAGAACAGTAGTAGTACCCTCCACTTCCAACTGTAACTCCTTGGCCATGAGATTCAAGAGTTCAAAATTGGTGCACTATACTAGAAGTACAGTACATAGAACTAGTAGTACCCTCGCACTACTAGTTGAGAAAGTACTAGTACTGCTACAGTACGAGTACGTACTCCTCCGTCACATAATGTAAGACGTTTTTTGACACTAGTTGGCGTGTACAAAAAATAGCAAAAACATACCCAAAATTTCTTAATCCACGCCAAAAACTACTAGCTAGTGCCAAAAATCTCTTACTAGTGCTATTATTTACAGTATAATGCAATCCCATAACATCCCATAATGCTAGTACTAGTAGTAAATAATAGCCTCACCCCTTCTCTACAATTGGAAGGAACAATCTACAGTTGGAAGAGACGAGGCCCTGCGGTTACTACGCTCTTATCTCCTCCTCGCCAGTTCCCTCCCCCCGAAGAGAAGGCAGTTCATCGCTGCTCCCATGGATTCACCAGGCGGTTCTCCTCCTCGTCGGGGATGGGAGACCTTGGACGATGATCCTCTGGGAGAAATCGCACGCCGCTCCGACGTCCTCACCGCCGCAAGACTCGGTGCTTCCTGCACCAACTATTTAAAGACGGTGCTTAAAATGGCTTGGGAAAAGGCCATGCTTGTTGGTCTTCCATGCGTCCTCAAGGAGAAGGTTCTTCTATGGGACAATCCTTCGAACAGTCCACCGCTCCCTGGCCATGGTTGCACGTTGACTCCGCTAGAGTTGCCGACGTTGAGAGGTAGTCAGATTTTGTCCGATGAGCAGGTCAATAATGGAGTTTGATCATGTAGTACTTAGTTATTCCATTTCCATCCCGTAATTTCTCCGCTGCCCACCGTCTTATATATAGGTCTGGGTCGGTGCCAACGAAGATTGGCTTGCATACCTCCGGCCAGATACCACCATTATTTTGCACAACATCCATAGCAGTGCGGCCATTCCGGTAGAGCCCTTCTCCACCATTGGGATCGGCCTTCCGGACTGGCTGGGCTTGAATACGTATGATGATGCCTACATGAGATTGAAGAAGATAGCAATTGCGGACCCGCCGACAAAGAGACGCGGCTACGATGATTACTATCTCATCGACATGTTCGACATAAGGATTGCCATCAATGCAAGAGGCAGTAACGGGTGGCGGCGGCAGATTTGTACCCCAACATGTTCGAAGACGTCGTGTGCCATCTAGGCCGCATCTTCGCGGTGACAAGCCAGGGGACTTGTTTCATCTGGTTGCCATCCTACGGTATGAGAGATTACAAACGGAATGCACAAACCATCATTTGCATCGCTAGCGGTACTCCATTATTTTGTAGGGACCAGTCATCCCGCGATCAAAATAAGATCGCCGATCCTGGATGTGCATTTGCATCCGCGATTCGGTCTAACCTGGAACCTTGTAGCTGACTTTGGCATATTGGGATCAACTATCTTAGCAGTTGTTACCCATGGTACCACTGATGTGCAACATGGTCACACAATCTACCATGATCGAACCGTCACCATCTACCCAGGTATTCCATTTTTTAACCCTCTCGCCTTCTCTTTCATTGTTGTACTAGTACTCTACTTACATACTAGTATGAGTACTCTTTACCTTGGAGGATGCGTATAGCTAGCTAGGCCCTTGAAGACTTGAACCCACTAGCTGCCACCATTTTTGTTTTTCCATGTCTTACTATCTCATCCATGTAGCCAAGAGTGGCTATATATAATAAGCCGGTTATTTTACTTCCTCTATACCGGAGTAGTACTATTTGCTGCACAGTATTACTGACCGCCATATTTGAGCACAACATTATTATGCATGGACCTTGACTATGTACGTCACCATGTGTCCAGATCTGAGATGTCGCGTGTACCAGATGAACGGCGCCGAGTTCGACCCTCGTGATGCTACGTGGGTGCCGAGGAACACTCTTGGAGAGTACTCGCTTTTCATTGGGTACAGCTACCCCATTATGAAGCGGATGCCACCTTCCGTGCACGACATGGAAGGCCTGCCATTCATGAAGCATGGTTGTGTCTTCAGTGCGCACCGCCGGATGAACGACAAGCTGGGACACGCTATCCCTGATTTATGCCGCTTCAGCTTGGATGAGTCTCCATCGTGTGGAACCAGACTAGAAAGCTGCGACAATGATTCCAGTTGCCCACCGCTATGGATTGTGCCATCCATGAAGAACACCTGGGACTGGAACCTGGAGGAGGACATGTAGCCCATCTATAACATGTAAGTGGAGTACGGTAAATTGTGAACGGTAGCGCTGTGAATATATGTAGACTAGTCGTGCACAAATTTATCACATGAATTGGAGATGAACTTGTGTGGCATACTGGCATTTGTCCTTTAGAATTTATTACTAGTAAATGTGTTATGTGTACGTGCAACTTGTGTGGTTGTTGCACGGGCTCCAACACGCTCTTTGAGAAATAAAAGGTGGCACAGCTTTGGATATACGTGGCGTGGCAGCATCATACAGTAGCATCGTTCGCTATAATTGTAGTACACTCCTACTAGGACGACAACTCCTATAAAACCTTGCGCTTGGCTCTTTGCCTCTTCGGGAGGTTCAACAGTTCGTACTCGTGTGAACCTTGCACTTGGCTCTTCGCCTCTTTGGAAGGTCCAACAATGATGATACTACAGTACACATTATGCTTCTGGCAATCTGACACCGATTGAACTGCTGCACGTCCACCACGAGGGCGAGGGCGAGGGAGAGGGAGAGGGCGTTGTAGTCAAAACCCTCTCCTCGTCCTGTGAACCACCGCGCGTGTGGGCGAGGGAGAGGCGTAGTAAGCAAGCTTCTCCTCGTTCGGCAAGTTGACGGGACACATCAAAGCAGTACTAGTACTAGTCCATACTGCGTCCTTTCTGGTTAATATGGCTTAATTTGAAATGAGAAAAATACACTGGCGGTCAACGTATGTAACAATACGCTCTTTACGGTCACTATATATAGTTTTGCGGTGATTATACGATCACTAGCTCATCGTAGAGCACCGTATTGCACCCTACTGACTGGCCACATAGTCGACGTGGCACTTTGTTGACTGGTTAAATTGTCACCTGGTTTCTGGGTCCCACCTGTCAGTTGGTAGAGCAAAGAAATCAGCTAAAAACAAAGAGTGTAGTACATCTACACTTCCAATACATTTAGCCTTTAATCTAAATCGATATTGATTGACTAATGCACCAACTTGTGCTCTAGGTATAGGCTACATGTCTATCCTTAATTACAGCATGCAACGACCTTCATTTAATCTTCTTCTCTCAATGGTCACATGCACACATAAGTCTGCTACTTTTGGGCGTTAATTATGCCCTGGTCAATGTGTAAATCTCTAAATGTACAGTCTTTCATGGACGTAGGGAGTAGGTTGAGCACTTGAGCGTGAGCGTGTGTGTTGCGTCGTGTGCTGTGTGCCGCATGGGTGCGTGAGTGTTGCGTGCGTCCATGTGTACGTGTGAGTGTTGCATGTTGCATGCATGGGGCTTACTCCCTCCCATTGACATGCTCATATTTCAAGCTTCCTCTGTTCCCTCCATATGGTGATACTCCCTCTGTTCCCAAATACGGAGTAAAATCCTCCCTCTGTTCCCAAATACGGAGTATTTGTCTTTCTAGAGATTTCAACAAGTGACTAAGTACGGAGCAAAATGAGTGAAGTGAGCGTAGAGGCATAGGGATAATGTAGAAAGGAAGTCTTCGCGATCCATTATTCCCCATCTCGGTCAGAGAGAACTATTTAACTAGTCTTCGCAGTGAAGTGACAATACACGCTGCAGCAGATGGGACACATGATTAATAAGCTGAACCAGCGTGTTGGTGTTACTAAATCGGCCTTACCCAGTACTGCCATCATGTTTGCCAGTAGAGCACGCTTCTTTCCTCCATTAACTGACATATGGGCCCTCTTGTGGTAGACACATATGTCATCAGTGTAACTATTTACACTCCGAAGGACGGTATATCCTGGTAGTAGTAGTAGAATTGAGATTTAATGCACTTTCTTCCCCGTCTTCCACTCTTCTTCTTCCTCCTCTCTTCCCCATCGTCGGCCGCACACCATTTCCCCCCGCTCTTTGCTCGCCCGCCCGCACCGAAAACCCCAATGACAGAACCGACTGACACGCAGAGCCGCGATTGGAATTCCCTCCCCGATGTTCTCTTGGAGCAGATCTGTAATCGTATGGACCTACTCAGCACCGTCCATCTGGCCGCATGCTCGGTGTCTTTGTACCGTCTACTCATCTGCAACCGGCCGGCTCTTTTCAAGACACCCTGCTTGCTGATGCCCGATCCTCGCAGGTGGCCCAGACACCGACTTGACGATCCTACGGAGGTTGCCGTGGTGCCCTCGACATGCTATCACTACCCGTCCACCTGTCATTCATGCGCGGCCACTACTGGGCGGGCATGAAGGCCAACTGGATCGTCCTCATCCACTAATCGGGTAGTCTGTGGTGTCTCGTGGATATCTACACCCAGCGAGAGATCACCCTTCCATCTTTGGATACCGCCGCCATTGAGCCTCGCGGCCTGCCGGACACTCCTGCCTACTATGCACGAGACGCGTCGAGCTTTTGGCTCGACATGTGTTTGCTGAAGGTTGTAATCTTCGAAGTGCCCACACCATCAGAAGACTACATGGATTACAAGCTCATTGCTGTGTTCAACATGAGATTTGTCTATCTGGAATCCAGTCGCCGTACATGGTTATGGCTCATCATCGATCCTCTTTACCCAACACTTCTGTCTGATGCTATAGTGCACGATGGCATCATTTATGCGGTCGACGCACAGATTAGCTGCCTATACTGGTGGAATCTATGGTCGTGTAATTGTTCTATCTCATCTCATCTTTACCTTAAGAATATGACTGCCTGTTCATTGTTACAAATTTAGAATATATAGTATGTCTATAACCACATCATTGCTATATGTTCCTCTCATTTCCTAGATTTTTATGACCACACATGTTATTGTTACAGTTGATATGAGAACAATTGGTATCTAATGATTGTTAGAATAGATATTATGAGTATAACTTCATGATTGCTATACGTTACTCTCATTTCCAGAATTTTCATAACAACGCATGTTATTGCTTAGAGTTGATATGATAACTGTAGTAAGTGCTAAGATAGAATATGAGTAGGCCCTGTCATATTTGTTTTCCTCTCATTGTTACATGATGTTTGAACCATGATATATTGCTAGAATATGAAAGCCATTGGCTTATTTTTTTTAACTTGGGGTATGATTAAGACCACGGCATTGCAATTCTTTGTCTATGATATGTGTCACTGTTATAATAATCTTAATTCCACACATACTCTGAACATGATTGTTTATTTTTGTCCTTTTGGTCTCCAATTTGAATTGTTGCAGCAGACGCAAATGCGCCGGCCTTCATGATTCGAGGACCTGGAATCATACCAGCCGATGGGTGGTGGTTTATCGCTCGTTCAGCTCACGGTGGTCATTTGATGCTCATTTGCACGTACCAAATTGACCAAACGATTTCATCAAACCACATGCAGTATAATGCCTGGGGCATTCATGACATTGATAGCCATGGCTGCTTCATGTTCGAGAAAGATCCCAGCTCTGTTGGGCCAGGCGTATTCAACTGGAGGCGGGTTTACAACCTCGGCAACCACTCCATGTTCCTCGGGCTCAATTATCCGATCATCCAATCAATCATCGATCATATCACCGCGATGATTACCGTGCTATGCAACTTTCATTCGCCGGGGGGGGGACTGTGTTTACACATCATACCATGGGTTTCATGAATCACCATATCCAGAGATTCGTCGACACAGCTTGTTGCCAGATAATCTTCAGTGTGTGAAAGGCATCAAGCTTCCATGTGATGGATGGCTTTTGCAAACCCGACATGCGGCGATGTGGTTCATGCTAACAGCAAATATGCACAACTTGATTCGTACTGATATGTAGACTGAGTCATGTATTCTGCTGCTGTAGCACGACCCTCTTTTGTTGGATATTATGTACTGTTGTTAGTTTGAAGCACTCCTCTGGTTTGAGGGATAGATACCTTTCTGTGATCAAGTGCATCCTAACTCACCTGCGCAGGATGTACTGATAATGATGATGGAGATGTTGTGCGGTATATATATATATATATATATATATATATATATATATATATATATATATATATATATATATATATATCACTTAGGCTTCAAGTGCGTACTTGTTAGTTAAACCTATAGTTAAAATGTGACACTAAATATGACTAGTAAGTAGTACAGTAGCAGTACTAGTATACGTCGGTCAAATTATTCATCATGTCCACACATTGAATTGACGTGACAACACGCTGCGCGTGAGGTGACACAAGAATCCCGACGGCGTGTTCGGTTATTCTGGACTTCAGATTTGGAGTACCACTTATCTGTCGAAATCTTTCATCATTCACTTAAAACAGTCGATTGATCATACATTGAGTACCATATAACTGGAATTAAGCCATGCAAGTCGAAGAAGGATTGGTCGGTGCTGCCGGCTGGCGTCAAGTTCGATCCCATGGATCAGGAGCTAATCGAGCACCTTGAGGCCAAAGTGAGTGCTGACAGCGCGAGATCTCACCCTCTCATCGATTTGTTCATACCAACCATCGACAGCGAGCACGACATATGCTACACCCATCCTGAGAAACTTCCAGGTAAGACACCGATCGGCCGTCTACTTGCACAAACATATTCCTTTGTTTATAGCTCTATTTTTCTTTTTAGACGCAGACCTGGTGAAGCAATTACAATTTGACAATTAATAAAAAGCGAAACAAGTGACTGCAACATGCCAAACATGTTATGAAAATGCCAACTACGTACACTAAAACCTGTATTCGACAATACTGCAGGTATCACACTGAGTGGCCTAAGAAAGCATTTCTTCCAGTGCAATTCCAGGGCGTTCAAAAGGGGCACGTGGACGCGTCGCAAGATACAGTCGGAGTGCGGCATGCACACGATGTGGCACAACACCGGCAATACCTTGCCGGTGATGGTCAACGGCCGGCAGACGGGCAGCAAAAAGGTTCTGGTGCTGCACACCAACAAGAACTTCGACCAGCAGAGGACCAACTGGGTGATGCACCAGTACCACCTCGGGGACCTGGAGCAAGAGAAGGAGCGGGAGCTGGTCCTCTGCAAGATTTTCTACCAGACGAACACTAGGGCCCGGAGTAAAAAGATTATAAGTTAGTTTGGTATTGGTACTTGTACTACCTTTTCGTCCGCAAGTTGGTATTGTTGTTAACAATCTTTTGGTATGAACTTGGCATTTGCTTCCAACCATTATGCCGAGGGTCGACGTGGATATAAAGCTGAATCATTTGTTTTGAAACGATTTTTCAGGCACCTGATTTTTATTTGATGGGTAGCATAAGCACCTGCCGTTCGAATTCCCGGTTCTCCAATTTTTTCGAAACAAGTGCATGCTCTTATTATCACGATGAAAAAACAATATCCCTGCTACATCCCAGTTATCAGTCTGTACTTGCAGAATTCTCTCGTTTATTAAGCACGTATATTGTTTTTTCAGGTCGAGCAAGTTTCAACTGGGCTGTAGACTGCCCAGGCTTCATTTTGTTTTTAACAGGCCCAGCCCATGACGACAACGGGGCACAAAGATCCAGCAGGTATCTACTGGCCTCTGGCCCGCCAGCGTTAGTTATATTTTGTCTTACAACATCCGTAGGCACTCTTTTTACTGAATCAAACACACAGCCCAGTTCTATTTTCCTCTTGAAACGCCTGCCCTACATCCATTTTCTAATATCTACCTATAGTTTTACTAGTTCATATACATGTATCATTATATTAAAAATACATAAAATTCACTTTTCATATTTACATCCATATTTTTGTTGTTATTTTCCCTCCCAGCGCTGATTTTTTTACCACTGGTTTTCCCTTAAACCAACTCAATTGTCCCACGTCTTATTTGCTTACAAAAACAAAACGATTTTTTTTGGCAAATCAATAAGTTCCTAAAAAAATGTTTATCATTTCGGGATTACAAAAGTTCGGACTCCACCGAAATATGCAAAATAAGGTTGAACCTTTTCACCATGGTCCTGGGCAGAAAATGAGCTGTAATAAATTACTTATAAGAATTAGCAAATGGGCGGCAAATTATTAAAAAAATAGCAAATGGGCTCTATGTTGTCTGCGACAGATTTGGAGGCTGACTTGTGGGCCAACTAAGTTCATGCGTACAGAAGGTTTATCAAAAGAGAAACTTAGTCAACAACCGACTCTACCAGCATCAAACCATTAGATGTCAATCTAACGGCAGTCGTGCTTCTTCAGTCTCTGATCTTCCTGCCCCAGCCACCCAAACCAGCGCCGTTGGAACCGCCTGCTCCCGCCTGCCGTGGCCGGCTATGCTGCCGGGCAGGCCTCACGGCCCCATCATATACTCGCATCCCTAGCCTGTCTATCCCTCTACTCACCCACACCTCATATTATTTTCCAGCAACAGCAGCCGAACCAGTCAACCCTCGTACTCTCCACCGCATGGGCAGCCACTGCCATGTCTTCCCCGGCTCCGTGTCGTTCCCTTCGTAGGCCTCGCCGTCGTCCACCGCCCTGGTGCTCCCGGCGCGGCGTGGTCAACGTGGTCAAAGAAGGATATCCATCGGAAGTGGACTGTACGTGGAGAGGTTGACAGCTGGGTCCATGGCCGCACACAAGGAAATGCCTCCTTATTACGCACAAAATAATGATTCCTCCACCTGACATCTGGGACCCGCTGGAAGGGCCTCTGTATTTCGTGAAAAAAATGTTCCCTCCGCTGACAGGTCGGACCCACCAACTATATCTTCGCAGCAAGGAAGTGCCTCCTTATTGCCCACAAAAAATGAATACCCCCCTGCCAGCTGGGACCCACCACTGTGGGAGGCTGACGTGGGCCTACTAAGTTGACGGGGACGGAGGGCTTTGTCAACTTAGTCAATATTAATGATTATAGCTCTAGCGACCGTACGATGTCCATCCAACGGCCTTAGTGCTTCTTCAACCTCTGGTCTTCTTGCTCCAGCCGCCCAAAGCAGCGCCGATCGTGCCGCCTGCTCCTGCCTCCCGTGGCCGGTTGTGCTGCCGCGGAGGCCTCACCGCCCCCATACTACTCCCACCACTGGCCAGGCCATCCCTCCACTCACCCACACCCCCTGTTATTCTGCAGCGACGGCAGCCTCACACCGCAGCCGAACCAGTGAACCCTCGTACTCCTCTTCGCGTGGGCATCCACTGCCGCGTCTTCCCCGGCTCCGTGTCGTCCCCTTCCTAGGCCTCCCCTTCGTCCACCGCCTTGGTGCTCTCGGCGCGTCGTGGTCAATGTGGTCAACGACTGAGTTCCATCGGAAGAGTACTGTACGTGGAGAGGCTGACAGCTGGGTCCACGGCCATAGTCCAGTTTTTTGTGATTTGCCAAGTAAGTCGCTTTGTCAGGCCTTTTGGGCTGCAAATCTTTCAAGACGAGGAGAGCTTCATTTGGCTGGCCGAGAAAATGGCCTATCAGTAATGAGAAATGGGCAGTACATTTTTAAAACACATCGAACCGGCAATTAGTTTCTAATTTCTTTTTTTCATTTTGAGATTTTAAATTGCATTGATTTTTATGCGTGGACAATTTGTTGGATTTTATATTGATATACATTTATTTTTAAAGTCAATTTGAATGTGACTCGAAATTTCGGGATTAAAAACAGTTCGGACCGCACCGAAATATGCAAAATTTTGTATAATGTTTTAACCGTGGCCACAATATGGGCTGTAATGCTAACAAAAAGAATATGGGCTCCAAAAAAACCTTAAGAATTAGCAAATGGGCAGTAAATTATTAGAAATAATGGCAGATGGGTTGTATGATGTTTTCCGCAGATTTGAGGCTTTCCTAAAAAAAAGGTTGACGCACAAGCAGTGACTGTTGGATGTCCATCCAACGGCTGTCGTGCTTCTTCAATCTCTGCTCTTCCTGCTCCAGCCGCTCAAACAAGCGTCGGCAGGACTGCCTGCTCCCTCCTCCCCACGGCCAGCTGTGCTGTCGCGCAGGCCTCACCACCCCACCGTACTCCCATCGCTGGCCTAGCCATCCCTCTACTCACCCACACCTGCTGTTATTCTTCGGCGACGGCAGACGAACCAGTAAACCCTCGTACAGTCGTACTCCCCTCCGCGTGGGAAACAACTGTCGAGCCTTCCCTGCCTCCGTGTCGTTCCCTTCCTAGGCCTCGCCGTCGTCCACCGCCCTGGTGCTCTCGGCACGGCCTAGTCAACATGGTCAACGACCGACATGCATCTGAAGTGGACTGTACGTGGAGAGGCTGACAGCTGGGTCCATGGCCGCACGCAAGGAAATGCCTCCTTATTACGCGCAAAATAATGAATCCTCCACCTGACATCTGGGACCCACCGAAAGGGCCTCTGTATTTCGTGAAAAAAACATTACAGCCGCTGACAGCTTTGACCCGCCAGCTATATCTTCGCACGCAAGGAAGTGCCTCCTTATTACGCACAAAAAATTGAATACTCCCCCTGCTAGCTGGGACCCAATATAGTGGCAGGCTGACTTGTGGGCCTACTAAGTTGATGGGGATGGAGGGCTTTGTCAACTTAGTCAATATGCACGATTCTAGCTCCAGTGACCGTACGATGTCCATCCAACGGCCGTAGTGCTTCTTCAACCTCTGGTCTTCTTGCTCCAGCCGCCCAAAGCAGTGTCGGTCGTGCCTCATGCTCCTGCCTCCCGTGGCCGGCTATGATGTGGCGGAGGCCTCACCGCCCCCTACTACTCCCACCGCTGGCCAGGCCATCCCTCTACTCACCCACATCCCCTGTTATTCTGCGGCTACGGCAGCCTCACACCGCAGCGAACCAGTGAACCCTCATACTCCTCTATGCGTGGGCATCCACTGTCGCGTCTTCCCCGGCTCAGCGTCGTCCCCTTCCTAGGCCTCGCCTTCGTCCACCACCTTGGTGCTCTCGGCGCGGTGTGGTCAACGTGGTCAAGGAACGGCTTCCATCGGACGTGGACCGTACGTGGAGAGGCTGACAGCTGGGTCCATGGCCGCAGCAAGGAAGTGCCTCCTTATTACGCGCAAAATAATTATTCCTCCACCTGACAGCGGGGACTTATCTGACGGGCCACGGTATTTCGTGAAAAAATGTTTCCCCCTGACTGCTGGGACCCACCAGCTACATCTTCGCAGGCAAGGAAGTGCCTCACAGTTGGGACCCACCTGGTCGAAGCATACGTAGCGTTGTCATTCTTGTCGCGAACGTGTATGTACATACTGGTCGATGTAGAGGCACGCACGTGTCGTAGTAGAGGCGCGCACGTAACATGTACACGTACGTACAGCGGCCAGTGTGCAAGAAAGAAAATATGGCCACGTATGTACATACGGGCAGGGTCTCGAACGCCTACTCGCGCATACGTACGGCCAGGGCTCGTGTACATGGCTGGGTCGGAACGGAGAAAATGTGTCGTCGTGTTCATGGGGAGCCAACCGGCTGGGTCGGAACGGAATGCGTCGTCGTGTTCATCGGGAGGGCTTGGATGGAACAGCCGATGGAAACGAGGCCTGGCGTACCGCAGAACGGAGGAAACAGCCTTGTGTTTGACCGGCCACGTTCGAAACGGGATCCTGTTCATCGGGAGGGGTCTGGCGTACCGCAAAATGGAGGAAACGGACCTCCTACGGTCGAAACAGGGGTCCTGTTGATCGGGAGGGGTGTGGCGTACCGCAAAACGGGACTCCACGGGATACTGTTCATCTCCACCGTCGACCCCCTCCAGCCTCCACGGGCTACTGTTCATCCACTGTCGACCTCCTCCAGCCTCCACCTGCGACTGTTCATCCACGGGCTCCTGTTCATCCAGCCTCCACCGCGCGCTACTCCACCGGCTACTGTTCAACCAGCCCTCTCCACGGGCTCCTGTTCAACAACCCCTCCACGGGCTACTGTTCATCCAGCCCTCCACCGTCTACTGTTCATCCTGCCCTCCATGGGGTGGTCCTGTTCATCTCCACGGGGTCCTGTTCATCCAGCCCCAACCGGCTCGATTGATCGGGGTCCTGTTCATCCAGAGGCAACACCACGGGGTCCTGTTCATCCACCCCCACCGGGAACTGTTCATCCAAACCCCCCATCAATGCTTACTGTTCATCGTTAGCAGCAGTAGCGAAGGAATCACTCGATCGGGTTCAGTTAACAGCCATCGATCGATCGCTCGGGTTCAGTAACGCGTAGCCTGCAGTGCAATCGCTCGGGTTCAGTTAGAGCCCAACACCTCGCTCGGGTTCAGTTAGAGCTCAACACCTCGCACCCGCGTGCGTGCGTGTACGAGGGAAACGCGCATCGCTCGGCCCCGACCACCCACCGTAACCGGGAACACCCTGATATTTTCCTCGCCCTCGCTTCTACCATGTTTTTTTTCCGTCATGGACGGCCCAAAGAATGTCATGCAGCTGCGTCTCCGGCCCGCCCAGGACAAAAAGCCCATTTTCTGTCATGATTTTTTGTCATGGAAGTAGGACCCCACCACATCTATGATGATACCGGGTTTTGTCACAATTATCGTCATAGAAGTGTCATAAGTATGACAGATATTTTTTTCGTTCGGCCCAAAATGTCACGGATGTGTCTTTTTTTTGTAGTGCATGATACGGTATCTACCTACTATATGTTACTCTAACCCTCTTTATATATATTTAATTCTTCGTCACATCAGCATACTTGCTATTTCCGAGTGCATGGCATCATCGACTATGATACCACCACTATGACCAGCCTTATATAGTGGGGAGTATCATATACTATATATATAGTGTCATGCATATGATACTAGTGTATGATACTACGTACGTACCTTCATAGTGTATATATAGTATCATAGAGTAGTACTGCTAGCTCCCTCTGTAAACTAATATAAGAGCGGTTAGATTACTAAATAGTGACCTAAACGCTCTTATATTAGTTTACAGAGGGAGTATATATCATAGATGACTGTATTCATGGCCATGCATGACACAAAGTAGTATAGCATTTATTATATATATATATGTTATGGTATCTACCTATGTTACTGCTTCTTTGCCACATCATCATATTTTCTACATGATACTGGCTATGATACCCCCACTATGGCCACCCTAATAAGGTTGGTCGTAATATGGGAGTATCAAGCGGTATGATGCATGCCAACTAGACTTTTTGGATGATGTGGCACACAGTTAAATGATGAAAGAGAGGGTGTGTGGTATCATATCATGATACCGTATCATATTAAATGTTGTACTAATTTGTTTCATGCATGGTAATTAATAAGGAACCTAAGATACTAACTCATGATACTATGCATGCGCGCATTACGGAGGTATTGCCGATCATATACTAGTATCATGCATATATACTCCCTCCTTTCCGTTTTATAGGCTTATCTCAAAATTTTAGTTTTTCCATTTTATAAGGATCAATTTGGTTGTTCCCCATCACATGTCCAGATTCCAAGGTGCATTAAATCAATGCATGCAAGTATTAAGAGAAAGTTGACCAATGCGTGTACTTTATATATGCATGCATGTATTGCAATTAATACATTGGAAAACATAAATTTTTTAGGAAAACAAAAGCATTAATTGGGTGTTTTTGCAAACTACAACAGGTATTCCACCACTCACCATCTACCTTGGTTGGTGAGATTTTTGAATTGAGCCCTATAAGGCTGGTTGTAATGGGGAGTATCATATATAATAGTAGTATCATGCATATATATGATAGTGTAGCTAGGATACTAGCTACTTCCGTAATGCATAGTATCATGAGTTAAAATCTTAGGTTGCCTTACTAATCACAGAAAGTAGTAGTACAACATTTAATATGACACTACACTTATGTTACTACCCACTATGAAGGTAGTGACATATATAGTCTAGGGATATATGTATGTTAGTAGTGTACTACTCTCCATTGTGGCTAGCCAGTCTCATACTTCCTCCTTTCCGGTTTAGGCTGGTTGTAATGGCATTATATCATAAGCGGTATCATGCATGCCAACTAGACTTTCTGGATGAGTGTCATGCAAAGCTTCATTTCTTATGTTACAGACACATATTGCATTGGGACATGTGATGCTACAGTAACTATCTAAGTTACTGAAACTATCTCTCTCCTCATTAACTTATTGCCACATAAGCAAGTTTGCTGAGTTGGAGTCGGTGTTACTGCTGAAGTTACTCCCACTATGGCTAGTCTGATACTAGCTAGTCGTCTATGATATACTAGCTACCTCACCAAGAGCATGGTTAATAATACAGCCAAGGGTCGGCTATAAGAAGTTTCCATGTCATATACAGCCAACCTCTTAGCGGATATGTACAATAATAAGTTTTATATACGTACTATTTTATCAATAGTTGGCCCACCTTACATCCTCACAAAGTGTCTTGGGTCTCCTGTTGCAATTGGCTCTACTAACCAAGAGCCCGCTTCTCTTCTCTTCTCTTTCCTCGAACTAATAAGCACATATATATTATTCTGTTCCTTATAGCCAGACTACCCAAAGTGGGAGTAACATAGGTAGTAACATCACACATATCTAGATAAAATAAATGATGTGGCAAGCAATAAATGAAGAAATGGAGGAAAGTGGATATGTGTGATGTTACTACCTATGTTACTCCCACTGTGGGTATAGTCTTCCTATAATATGAGACTACCCACAATGGGAGTAACATAGGTAGTAACATAGGTAGTAACATCACACATATCTAGATAAAGTAGATGATGTGCAAGAAATAAATGAAGAAAGAGAGGAAAGTAGTAACATAGCTAGTTACTAGTAGTATGAGTAACATCACATGTACATATCAAGGCAAGATGTGTCTATAGCCTAATAAATGAAGTGTTGCATGTTACCACACATATATGTTACTCCCCACTATAGAGGTAGTAACATAGACTAGTAACACATGGGCATGTTACTAGTCTATGTTACTACCCATTGTGGCTAGTCTGAGTAACATCACACATATCAAGGCAAGATGAGTCTATAGCCTAATAAATGAAGTGTTGCATGTTACTACACATATGTTACTCCCCACTATAGAGTAGTAACATAGACTAGTAACATTCTGTGTTACTACCCATTGTGGCTAGTCTTATGTCACTCTATTGTGTACTTACTTGCTCTAATAATGCATAGTATCATAGAGTAGCTAGTATCATATGCAATACTTTATTTATATTGTCATGCATGACACATAGTAGCTTAACATTTATTATGATACGGTTTCATGATATGATACTTAACCCTCTCTTTCTTCATTTAATTAATTCTATGACAGCTCATCAAAATTGCCTAGTTGGCATGCATGATACTAGCTATGATACCCCCTTACTATCAGCCTAGCAAAGGTGTACAGATCATTTGTGCGTCACTTTGTGAGTTTTCATCCGTTTGTTCGAGAAGCGGGGAGAAGTTTCAAACATTTCGGCCGCGAGGTGCGGCCACTCGAAAAATCGATGGTATTTTAATTACAGAAAATTTAGATGGAGTTCGGACATCATCAAAATTTAGATGGAGTTCGGACATCATCAAAATCTATGATACCCCCTTACTATCCGTGTAGGCCTAGTTGGTATTTTAATTACAGAAAATTTAGATGGAGTTCAGACATCATCAAAATAGATGTGTGCCTGTGGCGTGCTCTCACGACCCCATGGAAAAATTTTGGTAAAGTTTGGCACAAGTTTTGATGACCGCTCCTTCCAAACCGGAGCATCTCACATGAAGGATCATGGTTTTCCAAAAGGAGACGTGTCAATTCAAACTCCTGTGGCCGGTGACTTCATCGTTTGGCCTCATAAAAATTTCCACTGTACGTAATCACCATTATACCACGGGTTTGATTTTCTGGCGCATTTCAGGTATCGTTAGCTATATTTAAGACATTTTTTGAGATTAATGTGCATTTTGTGCTTAAAAATAAAATTACAACCGGAACTGCATGTGCTGTCGAAAGGGATGAGGATCGCCGTCTGATCTGGGAGCATCCAACGGTGCAGACGTACGATCCGTGGGGTTGGGGTTCTGGCCAATCAGAAAGCACGACTCAGATCGTGGGCGGGGTGGCGGGGTTTGGTCGGCACACGGCTTTCATCAATGAACCGTGTGCTATTCACAAATCAGATTGCATATTTTTGTTCACACATACTGTAGTGAGATTGATTGAGTGTGCTACCTCTATGATATAATAATAATAATAATAATAATAATAACAAAAAATAGTTCATATTCATTGCCTGAGCTGACAGCATATCAAGTTCAACATATTAACGGTTCTTACATCAACAGAAAACCGGGCATAACTCACAAATTCAGTACACGCGGCAGTTCTAAATTGAACGAATTAAGTTGCAGGGTAGGCATAAAGACTAGTCTTACAGCTTAATTCCCATGTACATGGGGGAATTGGGATCATTAAGTTGACCCCGAATGAACTTGGTGTTTTTGATGATTTTATGCTTGTTCTCTGTTGCACTGGTGCATGATCCCTTGGCTGGCAACTCATCAAATTCATCGTACTCGTCCTGATCGGCAACATCGTCGACACCCAGTACCCTTCTCTCCCCATGCATCACTAAAAGGCCGTTCTTATGCAAGGGGTCTTCCACAAAGAAAATCTGGGTAGCATCGCTGGCAAGAATGAATGGGTCCGCGTGATATGCCATCGTTGTCCTGTTAACACAGGTCTTCCTGTACTCATCAATCCTTACCTGACCAAGAGGGATCCATGCGCACCTGAATAATGCCACCTTAACTTTCACATAGTCAAGCTCCCAAATCTCTTTGATGGTTCCATACTATACCCTTTTATCAGCATCATTTATAGTCATGCATTCTATTCGAACAGAGCTGTTCTGATACAAGGTCTTCTTATCACGTTCCTTGGTGTAGAACGTGTATCCATTTATGTCATATGATTGGTACGTCAGCACCGTAGGTGATGGCTTTGTGCCAACCACATAGCAATGTCATCAATGGATCCTTGTGCCAAACGATTCTTCAGCCATTCGGCGTAGTTCTTAGTGTGCTCCTTCATCTCCACATCTGATGAAGGCACCATTGGTAAGAATATTTGGCGTATCTCCGCCAAGTGTTCTTCGGCATAAGAGATGAGAACTGGGTTGTTAAGCAGTACCTTCAAATGGGCTTTCTCTGCCAATTCTCCGGGTGCAGCCATTTGCGTGCCAGCAAGGACTGGCTTAGCTTTCAGCCTTCCCTCATGGCGAGAGAGGGGCAAACCTATAGGTATTTGTTTCATGTATTCGGTGCAAAACTCACTCACCTCCTCTGCGGTATAACCTTGTAGGATGCTTGCCTCTTGATGGTTTCGGTTCCGACAAAAGCGCTTCAGGATTCCCATGAACCGCTCGAAGGGATACATGTTGCGAAGAAACACAGGACCACAATACTTTATCTCATCGACAAGGTGCACAGTGAGATGGACCATGATATCAAAGAATGGCGGTGGGAAAAACATCTCTAGGTTGGACAATATTCTTGCAATATCATCTTGCATATGATCCAACTCTTCAGGATCTACAACTTTCTGCCATAGTTGGTTGAAGAAATGACAGAGGTCAATGAGTGTGTTTCTTATATCTTTGTCCATCAGATTCCTGATGGCCACCGGGAGGATTTGTGTCAACATTACGTGGCAATCATGTGACTTCATCTGTCCCAACTTCATTTTACCTGAGCTCACATCCACGAGACTTCTGATGTTTGTGCAGTAGGAAGAGGGTGTCTTAACTGACAACAAATAGGTGAAGAACTGTGTTGCTTCTTTTGTACTGAAATTGTAAATCTGGCGAGCTTTGATGAATTTGTCATCATCTTCTGCTTCACTCTTGCATTGTGATTGATCAGCAAGCATATCGAGTCATGAACCGTCACCATCCTTTCTTTTACCTTTAATCTTGAGCAGAGTACCAAGGATGCTTTCACGTACGTTCTTCTCTACGTGCATGACATTGATGCAGTGACGTACACGTAGAATCTCCCAGTAAGGTAATTTCCAGAACACCAATTTCTTCTTAAACACTTGACCCTTGGGTGTTAGTTTCACCGTCAAAGGGTGGCTCTTGCCAAGCACAACATTAATTGTTTTAGCCATGTTGTGGACCACCTCCCCTTCATAGGGTCTTGGGGCTGCAGCTTCCTCTGTCGCACCATCAAATTCAGCTTTCATCTTTCGGTATGGGTGATTTTTCCATAAGAACCTACGATGACGCAAATACACTATTTTGTGCGAGTTGGGAAGTCTTCTGCCAACTCTCCTATCCATGCATGTGACACACCCTACTTCTCCCCTTGTTTTCTGCCCCGATGTGGTGCCTAATGTCGGCATATCTTGAATGGTGTGCACCAGCATCGCATGTAGATCGAAAATCTCCTTTCTGTAAGCATCATAACATTTTACAGCAGGCGCATCTATCCACACTGTCAGCAGTTCTTCTACCAGTAGCTGAAAGTAAATGTCGATGTCATTTCAATGTTGCTTCAGGCCTTGTATAATCATTGACATCATAATGTATTTTTCTTCATACACAACCGAGGATCTAGGTTATATATGCACAGAAGCACCAGCCATGTGCTGTGATTGGTGCTCATATCGCCAAAAGGATTCATCCCGTCAGTACACTCCCCGAGCCTTATACTTCTAGGATCCTTGGCAAAATTTTCAAACTTTTTGTTGATTAATTCCTACTGAGCCCCATCTTTCGGGTGCCTCATATACCTATCCGCAATTCGCTCATCATGATGCCACCGCAACCTCTTTGCCTCTCTAGGGTTTGCAAACAAACGCCTCAACCTTGGAATTAAAGGCAAGTACCAAACAACCTTGAACGGGACTCCTGCCTTGATCTCGTCGTCCAATCTGTACTTGTCCTTTGCTCTCCTGTGTTTGTATGTGCATGCTTGCATGTGGGACATGCACGAAAATCTTTGTACTCACCATGATACAATATACAATCATTCACACAAGTGTGTATCTTCTGTACTTCAAGTCCCAATGGGCAAACAATTTTATTTGCTTCTTTCGTGCTTCTGGGGAGCACATTACCTTCCGGAAGAATTTCTTTCAAAAGTCCTAACATCTCTGTGAAGCCCTTGCTTGATAGACCGTTTGCTGCTTTAAATCTGAGAAGCGCCAGGGTCGCACTCAACCTGGAATATTTCCTTTTGCAACCTGGATACAATTCTTTCTTGGAGTCCGCATCAATGGTTGGCAGATCCTTGTACCCAATCATATGCTTATCTGGGCCCTCGAAATCTGCAACCATAGCAGCAAAATCTGGCATATCAAGATCGTCGTCATCTGCGTCGACGTCTTGGTTTTCAAGTGGTCGTTTCGGCTTTCCGATGTTCCATTGGTAGCTTGACGCCTCTGCCCCGATGTTAGATTCAACATCCATGTGACACTGATCGGGGTTTGGCATCTCGCCGCCCTGGGTATCTTCATCCATGACCTCCTCTTCACCGTGTCTGGTCCAACATGTATATCCATCCATGAATCCCCTAGAGACTAAGTGCATCTGGACATCTGCAACTTCATGTCACTCTATTGGCACAATCAGTACATGGACACAGGATGTAATCCGCATCACCAATTCTCCTCTTTGTACTTTCAGCCAAATTCATGAACTCTGTCACGCCACTGATAAAATCTGCGGTTTTCCAATTCTTCATCCATCGAGATCGTTCCATCTGCAGCACACGATTGGTAATTAAAAAAACAACAACATTAATACACGGATTAACTGCTGTCCAAAGATGCGTGCATAAATCACAAGGTTTTATTTTAATAATTACTGAGGGCGCTCCATGTTGTTATCAAGACGTGCTATGACAAAAATTAATGGCCAGTCAATTTACACGCAGAGTACTAGTACAACACTACACTTAGGAATTGAATACCTAAATTTAGCCACTCACGAAAACAATACATTAATTAATTAGCCGTGCGGCGACCTCCACCCAGCAGACAGACAAGCGCGATGCGGTGGCACGCCGAGACAGCAGGGTCGAGGAGCAAAGCTTAGTGCGGCCGCCGCCTGAAGTCCGACCTCCACTATCCCGCCATCGACCGCGATGGATGTGCTCGAATCACGCCGCCGCCGACCTCGATGGTTGAGCTCCTCCTATCTCCCGCCACAGAACGAGGATTGACCACCTATGACGCCGCCACCGCCCACCGACCGAGGATTGACCTCTTCTCCGGTAGCCGCTGCCTAGGCCGCCGCCGCCATCTCTATATACAGAGCGGCTGTTTTTTTTATGGATATTCGTGGAGCGGCTGTTTACACGGTATCTCACCGTAACTCAATTATATGGACAGGGTAGTACACCACATACGGTTATGTAACGGCAACCGTGTCTAACCTACGTTGTCTTCTCACACAGTTTGGTTCGGAAATCGTGTGTGATGTTGTAATACCTAACACAAACGACATGTACAAACAGTGTGCCATATACAACATATATATAGTGCCATTAGTAGTTCCCGACCGTTAGCTTATCTCCACAGTTTCCCCATTTCCCCCAAATCCCTACATAGCCTCCAAATTCCCTCGTGTGGCACTAACATTGGGGGAATGCGGACGAGTGGTGCTGATGGTTTCGGTGCGGCTGCTCCTGCTCGTATCGCCGCCACGACGGCGGTCACCGCCGAGCACTTGCCTAAGGTCATCAGAAGGCAGGTGTACTACGGATCCGAATCGTCCTGTCAGGTTCCAATCTATCCCGACCTTTTTTAGCATGTCCAAAGTATGGCTCCTTGCTGAATCCGTCCTGAATGACCCCCCTAGGAAAGCGATCTGCCGCCGAATCCAGAGCTTGACTCCAGACTCCCGCAACACGAGTTCGACTTCGAGTTTTGCGCCACCGAGAAGTACCAAAAGCTGAGTTTTGTGCACGGGCACACTCCCGCTCGACGTGTATGCACAGAGGGATTCGACATTCGCAGGCGGTTTCTCAGTTGCCCCTTAGAGGTTAGTGCTAATTAAGTTCATCATTTTACTTTAGTTAATGCCACCGCTCATCCAGAATACTATTTAACATTGGCAGGGATATGAGGCTTGTGCCTTTGTTAACTGGCTGGATGAAGAATGGGCATGGCATGGCTCGGAGTGTTATCACCAAGCTCGCAGAAGATAACATAAAGCTGAAGAATAAACTGGCTGATCTGGAATGTACAATCAGTACGATGAAGCAAGAAAGAATCAATTACAGGCAACAGATAAAAGCAAGAGACAAGAAGGAACTAGCTTGTGTAGTTGTGGTTGTCGCATTAGCCATGTTCTATGCGCTGTTTGCAATGATGATTAGGGGTTTTGTTTGACAGTATTGCTAAAGCACATCTAGATGTGCTCTAAGTAATGCACATCTAGGTCCTATATATGCCATTGATGTTACGCGAAGATTCGTGCAGATATTTTTCATTGTCTTTTTTTCTTTTCCTTTCTAGTTTGATTATTACTGGCTTTATCAATAAGAAGAGCTCAATGTATTGCTTGCCAACTGTCCTACTCTGTTCGTACCGGTACCGGTGCATAATCCCAAAACTCGTTCCTTGTTTTTGTCCTAAAAAAGGAAACCAGCCAAATAGCCAATAGGAGTCCTGCACAACCCCGGGAATCTGGAGCGACTGGGTACAAATAATTATGGTTGATTATATCAGCGGTTAGATAATACATCAGCCCCCGCTTCAATCCCCGCTTCAATTGGCAGTTCCTCTTCTCTGCTTACCCCGCTTAAGTGTCCACCATCTTCATCGTCCCCGGCAGGCCGCGCTACACACTGGCACACACTCTGCAGCCATGTCGAGTGATAGCGAGGACGACAGTTTGGCTAGCAGTCTAGCGCCTGATGATAGGTCAACATCGGAATCATCCCGCTTGTCTTCCATGAGTCCGGCGTCAAGCCTAGACCTCGATTATTTCCGGTTCATGGAAGGGACGCCGCCTCCGGAGTCATCAGATGACAACCAGACGGACGAGGAGCCGTCGGAGGACGAAGAAGAGGACGACGATGATGATGAGGAGGAATGGTCGAACGAGGAGGAGGAGGACGACGACAGCAACAACGATGACGACGGCGGCGGCGATGAAAAGCCAATGGTCAGCTGCAAGAAGCGTCCTCGCCAAGACGATGTCGCGGGGCCATCCAACAAGAACAACAAGAAGAAGAAGGACTAAATTAAGCAGACTGTATATATCTCTGTATATCCTGTCAATCTCATCGCAAACAGTTAGTAATATGTATTCGATAGAGATCTTCTACATTATCACCAACAGGTTGGTTTGTTGAACTGTGTGCCCTGACGAGCACACAATTCACAAAAAAAGACCGTATGGGCTGTCTATAATGATCGCACACAATTCTGATTACCGACCTGTTTGCCGGGTATCACACACATCTTGTTACGGAGAATCGTTTGTGTTCACCTCACTCATCGCAAACGGTTCATCGGAGTGAACTGTATGCCGTATATCGCACACACCTTGATCTGGCTGCCCGTTTCTGTTGTTCTGTCTCATCGCAAACAGTTCGTACAGATCAACCGTATGCCCCTCATCGCATACGCAACTATAATCTGAACCGTGTTTGATGTATCATTCATCACAAACGTTTTGCATCATTTCTGACGGATACATCACCGTTTGCGATTATTGCATCGCACACAGTTTCTCGAAGGGTCTCTGATCATAGTGTCGCGTTAGCAGCATCCTGCAGTAGTGCCAAGGGCTGAAAAACGAACTGATGTCGCCGCCTACCCACTCATTCACTTGAAAAGACTCCAAAGGCGATCCGAGGGGTGAGCCTGTTGGATATGGACTTCAGCAAGGAGTTCACCTTTGTGTTAGCCGTTCAGTGCCATGGCTGCACCAAGTTGAATGTGATGTACACCAACGATCCGGACTCAGTGAAGCTCTGCCTCGCCAAGTTCAAGCAGTACCTACAGGACGAGAAAGCACAAGGTCCCAGGACTAGACCTTGTGCCCATCCATTCGTCTCCTGACAGGGACCAGCGGATCCCCGTCGCCAAGGTATGCGTGCGGGATGAGGTTCTCTTCTACCACTGCTGTAGGGCCATCAGAGGTACTGGAGCATTCGGTCGTTTCATCGGCAGCGCCGACTGTACCTTCGCTACGGTGGAGAGAAGGAAGAACATGATGATTCGGTCATCTGGTGCAACAAGCTTGTCGACATCCAGAAGCAATACAAGATCATCGGCAACGGGCAGGAGAAGGACTCCGTGGTTGACCTCGCCGAGACCATCATCGGCCGCTGCTACGCCAACATGAAAGAAGACAACAATACCAAGGACCTGAACACGTGGGAGGTACCTTTGAATCTAGCCTACATAACCTACGCGGCCAAGGACGCATACGCATGCTACGACATGTACAGGTCGATCTTGGACATGAGGGCGTGTCTGCTTCCCATAACCGACAAGTACATGGACAGCCGCAACGTCATGATCAAGCGTGCCAGGAAGGTCTAGATGTTGTAGTTTATCTCTTTAAGCACCTTTATCATCTGAGTGTTTCATGCATTAGCCTATGTGTCGTAATTATCTGTTTTGTCCGAAATATTTCTTCTAAGAACCCATTAACATGTTTGCTTTTTTAGTGGCTATTTCCTTATGTATGTAACTAGTTCACTCGGTTGTCGTGCTTTGAATCTCGTTCCTCCCAACATATTCCCCTTCTCAGGTGGACCGAGCTGGTCTCGTACATAGACATCTGGGACCAACCACCTATCCATTTGTATTTCTTTATTTCGTTCAATCTTTCGTCCTCTTCCTATACAGCGGCTGGCGGTGCTGCCGCGCACGTCTCGGTGACCCATCATAGCCTATGGCGTTGGCCAGACCATCCCTCTACTCCCACACATTGTCCGGCGGCGGCAGTTCCATCGGCCCACCCTACACCCGGACAAGTCAACCCTCGTACTCCCCTCCGCCTGCGTCTTCCCCCGCTCCGGTTCCTTCGGTCCGAGGTCTCGACATCGTCCTCTACCTTGGTGCTCTCACCGCGGCGCCGCCGTCTGTCGTTCCCAACATGGTCAGCAAAACAAGAGGAATCGGGAGACGACTGTTCGTCGAGTGGCTGACAGTCCCAGGCCCACCAGGTCCATGGCCTAGGTATTGTTGTTTAACATTTTTTTGAGGGGCCAGGTTTTGTTGTTTAACATGGGCAGCCCACGACATGTTTCAACTTTTTTTGGATCCAGCGGGTATCAAGCGGCCTCTGGGCCTCCCAACCTAGCTTGTCTATGACATCGGCAGCCCAAGTTATGTTTGTTTTTTCAAGACGATGCACAGCTCAGTTCTATTTTTCTATAAGAATGCCAAACTGAACCTATGCTTTGCCTTCTATAATAGTATATATATATATATATCTTATTTTATTACATATATATAACAGAAACAACATAAGGTTCTGTTAAACCTGTCGTTCTGCCAACCATTTATTAGACCTTTCCACTTCCTTTATTTTTTGTTTTCATTAATCCTATATCTGAATTTTCTCTCACTTTCTTTTTCGATGTAATCTGTTCCCAGTACTTTTCCCTAGAACCAACTCAACTGTCCCATGTCTAGCCTAGAAAATAATAATACCCAACGTTAACTCATCAAATTGAAATGATATTTTATTTGATAAATCGAAAATTCTTACAAAATAATAATAATAATTGTTTATATATAAATTGGCAAGTTAACTCCCAGTGATTGCGTACATAAGCTTGCAAAGATTTTACTAAGCAATGCAGTAATAGACGTGCAATCATGTGTTTATGTTTCCATAAAATTTCTCCGTCCAGCCCAACATGATATTTTCACCCAGCCCAGCAAGTCCGCGGATTTCGAGAAAAATGCAAATGGGCTTTAAATTCTACCATAATATATAAACGGGCTGCATAGATGCTACATCATTGTTTCACCCAGCCCATGAAATGGACTAAAAAAACAAATGGACTGGCTGACATGTGGGCTAGTAGGTCGAAGCCTAAGCACTTTCGTAAAAATAAAAATACAAAGGTCGAATCCTAAGCAAGGCATTGGATTTACGTCCAATGACCGGCATTCTTCTTCATTCTCTCGTCTTCTTCCCCCCAGCGCTGCCGGGACAGCCTGCTCCAGCCTCTGGCGTCCAGCGGCGCTATTTTGCGTGCCTCGCGGTGAACCGCTACCCCGCCTACGGCCAGGCCATCCCTCCACTCCTCCGCACCTCCTGTTATTCTCTACCGAGTGTAGGCCCACCCCGCACCCGAACCAGTCAAGTTTCCCACTCCTCTCCGTCTGCGACTCCACTGCCGCGTCTTTCCCATCTCCGAGGCGTTCCAGTCTGGGGCCTCGCTATCGTTCACCGGCTTGGTGCGCTCTGCACGGTGTGGTCAACGCGGTCGACAAACGAGAGTCATCAGAAGATGAGTGTACGTGGAGAGGCTGACAGTGGGGACGCACCACGCCCATGGATGCATGCATGCAACTCCATCGTTTTTACCCTAAAAATAATGCTTTCTACCCCTGATAGCTGGGACCCACCAGCAACATCTTCGCACGCAAGGAAGTGCGTCCTTATTGCAGGCAAAAAATGATTCTTCCCCTTGATAGCTGAGACCCACCAGCTATATCTTCGCACACAAGGAAGTGCATGCTTATCCTCCCTGACAGCTGGAACCCACCCGGTCAAAGCGTACGTAGCATTGTCTGTGTACATACTGGTCGATCGGTCTGTCTACCACGATGAACCGTGGTCGAGTAAGGAGCAGTAGCAGTTCAGGCAGTCCAGTCAAAACCGTGTACACGTATGTACAGCCAGATGCCAAAAAATATGGCCATGTACGTACATACGGGCGGGGTCTCGAACGCGTACTCACGCATACGTATGGCCAGGGCTTGTGTACATGGAGAGGCCACGGATGGCAACAACGGCGTCCTGTTCATCGGAAGCCAACCGGCTGGGTCGGAACGGAGAAACTATGTCGTGTTCATGAGGAGGCAACGGAATGCGTCGTGTTCATGGGGAGGCAACAGAATACGTCGTGTTCATTGGGAGGCAACGGAATACGTCATGTTCATCAGGAGCCAACCGGCTTGGATGGAACAGCCAAAACGAGGTCTGGCATATCGCAGAACGGAGGAAATGGCCTTCTGTTCGACCGCGTATGGTCAAAACGGGGTCCTGTTCATCGGGAAGAGTCTGGCATACTGTAGAGCGGAGGAAACGGACTTGTGTTCGATCACGTACGGCCAAAACGGGGTCCTGTTCACCAGGAAGGGACTGGCGTACTGCAAAACAGAGGAAACAGACTTGTGTTCGACCGCGTACGGTCAAAATGGGGTCATGTTGATCGGGAGGGGTGTGGCGTACGGCAAAACGGAGGAAACAGACTTGTGTTGGAGCGCCTACGGTCGAAACAGGGTCTTGTTCATCGGGAGGGGTGTGGCGTACCGCAAAACGGGACTCCACAGGCTATTGTTTATCCACCGCCGACTTCCTCCAGCCTCCACCTGCTACTGTTCATCCACCGTCAACTTCCTCCAGCCTCCACCAGCTACTGTTCATCCATGGGGTCCTGTTCATCCAGCCCTCCACGAGGTCTTGTTCATCCAGCCTCCACCGGCTACTGTTCAACCACCCCTCCACAGGGTCCTATTCAACTAGCCCCTCCATGGGGTCTTGTTCAACCAGCACTCCACGTACGGGGTCCCTTCACTGGCTATTGTTCATCCACCCCCACCTCCTCGATCGGGTTCATGTTCATCTAGCGGCAACGGCCTCTACTACCACGGGATCCTGTTCATCCAACCCCCACACCGGGAACTGTTCATCCAACCCCCACCGGGAACTGTTCATCAAGAGGCAGCTTCGATCGGCTTCAGTTAGCAGCAGTAGCAAAGGAATCACTTGGGTTCAGTTAACAGCAAGGGATCGATCGGGGTTCAGTTATGTAGCTAGTGCAATCGCTCGGGTTCAGTTAGAGCCCAATGCCTCGCTCGGGATCAGTTAGAGCGCAGCACCTCGCACACACACGTGTACGTGTACGAGAGAAACACGCAAACCTCCATGCATCGCTCGGCCCCGACCACCCACCGTAACCGGGAACTCCCCGAAATTTTCCTCGCCCTCGCTTCTACCATGATTTTTTCCGTCATGCACGGCCGAAAGAATGTCATGCAGGTGCGTCTTCGACCCGCCCAGGACGAAAAGCCCATTTTCTGTCATGATTTTTTGTCATAGAAGTAGGAGCCCACCACATCTATGATAATACCGGGTTTTGTCACAATTATCGTCATAGAAGTGTCATAAGCATGACAGGAAAAAAAATCGTTCGGCCAAAAATGTCACGGATGTGTCTTTTTTTTGTAGTGATACTTGTGGGATATCAAGACCTTTTTCTGACGCCGTTGCCGGGGAGCATAGATATATTTATTGACTCACTTGGGATTATTATCTATTTATCATTATGAAGAATCTGAAGGATACAAAAACCAAGATCGTTCCCTCTAGGACGAGGGGAGGTAAGCAACTGCCATCACACTCTCCACTTGATTCACCTTCTGTGTTGAGTAGACTTGCACCACCACCACATGCTATTAATCCTAATATGTCGCAAGTAATTGATGATGCTACTTCTATCAATGCTACTCATGATGATGATACACTACTGCAGGATGGTCCAAACGCGACAGACGAATCAGAGACCCTTCGACGAAACTGTGTGTGATGCATCAATCACAAACAGTGATGTAATAAAACCGTCAAAAAAGATGCAAAATGTTTGCGATGGCAGCGACATCAAACACGGTTCATATTAGATTTGCGTGTGCGATGACTCGCAAATGGTTAATCCAGAAGAACTGTTTGCGATGATGCAGAACAATAGAAACGGGCAGCAAGATGAGGGTGTGTGCGATATACGACATATAGTTCACTAGGATGAACTCTGTGTGATTAGGCAACACAATGGAAACTGTTCAACTGAACAAGATGTGTGTGATATGCGGCAAACAGGTTCGTAATCAGAAATGTGTGCGAAGACCAATAATAACATAGACTATTGCGTCTAATAAGTTGTGTGATTTGCTTTGTCTACAGAAGAATAACATGTATGTGTGTGTGTGTGTAATTGAAATAAACATCCAATTACATAAGTGACTATAAAGATCATTCGCACACACCTCAATAAACAATTGCATGCATTCTAAACTAGGAGAAACGATCGTCTAGTCATCTACCTCTTGTGACGCTCCCGCCACTGCTCTGTGGCTCGATCCCTCGTCTGGGGCAGGAAGAAGACACTTCCTCATGTCAACGATTCGCATGTACATCTCGTAGCTTGTGTACGCATCCTTGGCCGCGTACTTGACATGTTGTTCATCCAGTCTCTCATGCCAGACACTGTGGCAGGCGTTCTTGTCCTTCTTGCTCTCATCCTTCATGTTCATGTAGTAGGGGTCGATGATGGCCGAGGCGAGGTCAACCAGGGAGTTGTTTGTTGTTGTCGCTACCCTAGACCTTGTAGTGGTCCTGGAAGTTGACAAGATTCTGGCATTTCAAGCCCGAAACCTTGAGCACTTTTAGATCGTTGGTGGTGTCTACTGTAGCGAAACTGTAGTCGGAGCTGTTGATAAACCTGGAGAAATGCTCGCAAGGCCTTGTGGCCAGGTGGTAGTGGTAGACGTCATGTCGCACGCACAATTGGGCAACGGCAACCTTCTGATCGTGCCCGGCACGACCGATGGTGTACTCGAGGTCAAAGCCGACCACTTGGTACTTGTCCTCGGCAAGCAACTGCTCCATAGTTTGGATGGAGCTCTCCACCGAGACCGGATCGTTCGTGTACACCACCTAGAGGGGCTTCCCCATCACGTGGGTGTCCACTACGTGATGCGTGGTGAACTGCCCGCCGTTGTCGTTGTCGGCCGCTGGGAGCGCCATTGGAGCCACGGGGAGTGCCATTGGAACCGCTGGATGTCCTCTCCGTATGTGTCGTCGTGGGTGTGCTTATTGTGTCATGTGTTGCGAGATATGAAGGTAAATGGCCACAGGAATAAATGGGGGCTGGGCGGCCTGGATTCTCGGCGCATCCACATGGCAGTTTTTGCAGTGGGTAACTGCATCATCGCGACATGCCCGGTGCAACCGCATGCACACGAACATGCATGATCGTGCGCCAGCCCCAAACACTGGCAGCGCGCGTGGAGGGACGAGGGCAGAGCGCCCGGAGGGACGCGAGAGCAGAGCGCACACGGCAGGATGTGAGCAGAGCGCGTCGCGGCCGCCTCAACCGCAAGCAACAACACGCATAGAGCAGTTGAACACGCAGGAAATGTTCGTCTACAACTCGGCCCACAGTTGCGTCGCTGCGTAGAGAGCGGCTGTGTGCTACTACCGCCGGCTTGGTCTATTAGTCCCATTTATATTTTGTGCCATATTTTGACCTTAAATTTAACCAACAAAATGTTAATGCATGTTACAAAAATTATATAATTGGAAACTATGTTCAAATACGAATCCAACGATATAATCCTACTTAGAAACCAGGACAGGGGGATAGTAGGTGCATGTTACAAAAATTATATAATTGGAAACCATTGTGCTCGAAGCCGTCTGCGGCAGCGGGGTGATAAGACGTGCGAGAGGAGGAGGAGCGCGCGGGGGCGTTCTTTTGGCCGAATGGTGGTGAGCCCGTTCTCTCCGCGCAAGCTTCCCGCCCGGCTTGGTGAAATCCCCCAAAATCCCAATGCTTACCAGCCTACTATATAAACCCTCACAGTCGGCGAGTCCTGCGTCGCATTTTCCCCTCCCTCCTGGTAGCTTATCTCGTCTGCTTCTCCCACGACCGCCAACGGCACCGGTCCGTCGTTGTCGCTCAGCCACTCCGCCATCATCAAAGGAGAGCTCCAGCTGGGAGGCTACACCGCGGCGGCGGCGCAGTCCCCGGCGTAGTGTAGTGTGCGTGGCGTTCCTGTTGGGTGTGCATGGAACACCCACCACACGCTCTGCCGTCGCTGCCCGTCGGCAGCTGTTGGAAGCCACCGTTGTCGCCACACCACCGTCAAAAGCCAGGGCCATCGCCCGCTCCACCGCTGCGGCCCGAAGGCGGGAGGTGGTCGTTGTGGCCGCCACCCCATTGCCGGCCACCGTGGCCATCACCCGCTCCGCCGCCGCGGCCCGAAGGCGGGAGCTGGTGGTCGTGGCCACCACCAGCCTACCGTCAACCTCCGGGGTCATCACCCGCTCCGCCAACGCCACCCAAAGGCGGGAGGCGGAGGTGGAGGCCCGCTCGTGCGTCAGCAACCTTGCGCGCTACACTAAGTTCCTGCAGGAGGAGGAGGAGCGCCTCGTCGAGCATGCAAAGAGCCTTACCGCCGCCGTGGCCGCAGCACATGTCGCCGTAGAGGCGAGGAATTAGGATATCTATGAGGAAAACCACCGCTTCGAGAGGGGTTGTCTGGAGCGGCAGAGGGCGTTCGAGGTGAGCATCCTTGAAGGTGCAGCAGCGGCAGGCACTGTATTGTAGTTGTCCAGCTCATCGGTAGGCTCCTCCTCCTCTGCCTCTTACTGAGCGCGCTTGGCAGAGGAGAGGCCGCCGGAAGTAGTACAAAGCCCCTCCGTAGTAGTAGTATTTAGGGGCTATTTTGTTCAGTACATCTGACTATAGATGTGGTGAAACTGTACAACGTACTTAAAATTAGCTAGTATATATAGTTGAACTAGCTATTTCAGTACGTGGTTGGCAACAATTGGGGAAAAGTTTGGTCAGTTCAGCTGTCGAGTTGAACTGTTTGTATAAATAACGACTGCTTAATCTATGAATGAAATCTTTGCTTAATTACTGAGTTTTAGTTGCAAAAATTTGATAGTGCTAGTGATTTTTAGCTACATATTTTGACAAATCGCAGTATTACAAAGTCGGCAAATGTCAATGTTACTAGATCAACAAATGTCATCTTTCTAGTTTGACAAATGGCAATATACCCAATATGACAGATGCAAATATTACCAAATTGTCTGTATGTGGTTGCACACGGGTCATCCAAAACAACTGTTTGCGTTGATGGGATGTACAAATCTTGCTCGACTCATTTTCTCTTGGCTTAGCGCCGAAGTCTGGCTTTGCATACTGTATTCAATCTGAACTGTTTGCGTTGAAGAGATGCACAAATCCTGCGCTGCGAATTTTCCCTTGACTTATGGGGGAAGACCATAGCTCTCACTTTGCATCGGGTGTTCTATCTAAAACGTTTGCGATCAAGAGCTGCAGAAATCCTGCTCGGCACATTTTCGCTTGGCTTCCTGGGGAAGCTATCGGATTGCATACGGGTGTTCTAACTAAATCGTTTGCGATGAGTGTTTTATATTTAAAAACCATTGACGTTTTTTTCAAAAGAAAATTGTTTGATAAGTCTGTACATTAAGAGAGAAAAATGCAAGTTCGTTCAAACCATATCTTTCATTCAGTCACACTGCGAATTTATATTCATTTGATAGAGATAAAGTATTAAAACCAAATATACTATTTCCGCCGCCGGCGAAGACAGCGTGCCGCGCCAGCGTTGCCGTTGTTGTCCTCCGGGATGCCGTTGTTGAAGTCTTCAAGGCAGCATACACTACAAAAAAATACACTTCCATGATGATACATGTTTGTCACAGTAGGTCGCATTTTTTGTCATGCATGTACATCCATGACAAATTTATGACAGAATCAAGATAGTCATACCTATGCTGTCGTAGAAGTGTTCCATGACATTACCAAAATTATCATCATGGAAGTGTCCACTTCCATGATGATAAATCATGCGTCACAGAAGTTCTTTCGTCAAGGGTGACCGACACGTGGCATCCACCGTAACGGAACGTCGTTAAGCTATCGGGTCAGGTTTTGGATCCGATAACCCGTTAACAGCCAGGACCAATGGGGATTTTCCACGTGTAAAATTCTGATTGGCTGACGGAAATACGTGTCAGCTCCGCGTTGGCATAGGTGTCACTCATCCAATGGGTGAGATGCGCCTATGATATGCTGACACGTGGACCGGCCCAAAAGTGGCCAATAAAGTTTAAATGGGCCGGCCCAACTAAAGGCCCACAAGATTTTGCGGTCCATAATGGGCCAGCCCAGCGAAAGGCCCACGAGATTTGTCGTATCATAATGGGTCGGCCCATCTAAAGCCCACGAGATTTTGCGGGCCATAATGGGCCGGCCCAGCTAAAGGCCCGTGAGGTTTTGCGGACCATAATGGGCCGGCCCAGATAAAGGCCCAACATTCTCAGTTAAGGCCCGTACGGCTAGTGTCAAATCGGCCTGTCAACAGCCTGTCCTAAACTTGTCATCATCGCGGCCCATGATCACTTCTGGCCCGTTAACAGTCCGCTAAGTATATGGGCCGAATTACGGCCCGGTCTATTTCCGGCCTGTTAAAGGTCCTGCTTCATTTGGGCCCATTTACAGGCCATTGAAACTTTCGGCCCATAAACGACCGTGAAGGATTTGGGTCATATTCAGCCATGTCTGACATTCGGCCTGTTAGCGGCCCGCCATAGATTTGGGCCACTTTCGGCCTGTTGTGATTTTCGGCCTGTTAACGTCGGACGAAATCCATGGGCCATATGCGGCCCAACGTCACATCGGGCCCATTAACTGCCCATATAAAAATGACGATAATCTAGCCCGACCGAACTTCCGGCCTGTTAAAGGCCCGTGTATTAGGTCGGCGCATTTACGGCCCGTCCGGATTTCGGCCTGTGAAAGATCCGCATCGTAAATGGGCCCAATCTCACTTTTGGTCTTTTAAAGGCCCATGTTTTTATTGGGCTTGAGGTATTTACACCTGTAAATGGCCTATTGTTACTGAGGGCCCAAATTATGTTTAGGCCTGTTAAAGGCCCACTATGGGCACAGGCTTACCGGAAAAATATGAAATCTTATGCTGATTTAGGCCCAGATATTTTCAGTGGGCTACATGCAAATTTCGGCCCATAATCGTTTTTAGCCCAATTGGAATGGGCCCGACGAATGTTGGCATGTTGGGCTCCTACAAAGCTTTCGGCCAAATACATTACTAAGATAAACCTACACTATACAAAAATAGCGTCGTAATTATTGCAGCCTTTGGCAGCAGCATAAATGTTGTATCACAACAATAGGCCTGTTGGCATAAAGTTTACAGTCCTTGCAGATAAAAGCACCATCAGATGTATAGAAGCACAGATCATTTGACCTGAGTGCTAATGTTTCAGGCCATAGAATCTGATGGAGCAGCAAGATCTTCACCTTTTTCTGCCATTGCTCTTGAACAACGAAGCGAATGTCTGATAGTCTGGTTTCAAAACCATTCGTATCTTGACGACATTTGTCAACCACTATTCTTGTTTCCAAAACGACGTCCATTAGGGATTGGACTTGTGTCTGGAGCTCAGATATATCACACTGTCTAGCAGGAAGATTTTGTTCAGTAGGCGATTTGGAAGAGGTTACCTTGACAACCAACCCAGAATTACGCAAGAAGGTGCTTTTTGCACTGTTAGTGGAGAGATACTGACGCACTGCAGCAAGAGGTGACATTGTGCCTGTGGTAGCCTCGTCACCTTCAGGTGGTTGTGGCTGTTCAATCATTTTTTTCCATAGCTTCCTGAAAGTTTGAACTTGTAGATTAGTGTACCAGATAAGTTACTAATGAGACAAAAACAAACAAAGTAGGTTACACGTTTATACATAACTTATTTTGTTCAACTACGGTAATACATTAGCATGTATTGTAGTGCCAACTACATAATAAAATCACTTTCGGAACATATGTTCATGTAGCATGCCTACTGTATTGTCTATTTCCTCACATTCGTTGACATCTAAGGATAAAGAGACATGGTTTAAAGTAGGATGAACATAGTATGACATCATTCATATCATGGGCAAACAGATATAAAACAAATAGGCTATTTTATCATTGTGTGCACACGTGAACATAACAACTAGAATACAGATCAAGACCAAAAGAATATCCTTCATCTCTTTTAAACCATGTAAGGTGAAATGATACATTAAGACAATTGTGTATAAAACTGAACAGAGTAACTGACATTGGCTGCAAACCAAGTAGTTAAATGAACACATCACAGTACCAATCAGTTCAAAGGCAGGAGGAGTAAGGACTTACAACAGCGGCTTGAACTGGTGTGCTCATGCCTTTCATCTTGCTGGTGTGGCAATCCTTGAAGATTTGCACTGCATTCGGTTCAGGTTCTTTTTCGTCCGCATAGGCTTTCCTCTGTATTTGGAACAAGTCAATATAGATATGATAATATGGCACAGAAAAAAGAAGGAAGTAGCAGCTATTTACAAGAGCCTCGCAGTGTGCAATATAGCTACGAGATCCTGTTGTCTGTTGGAATTTCACTTTAGAATGGTTGGTCTTGTTCTTCAAATAGTTAGCCTAGAAGAAGATACACTTGTAAGGCACATACATAAATACAAGTTCAATATGTGGATCTCCATTCTCCCTCCTTTAGATTTTGTTAATCTGACAAGCATTATCCCTGATGTCTGTTTTCGCTTGCGTCATGGTGCTAGTTCAACAATGAATATGGAAAGTGTTAGTGTACATCAAACTGTGAGAGTACATATAAAGGAGCATGCAACTGCAACTTGACTCAGTCAGGTACCGTCTTAGTGTTGATGCTCATGAGGTTCATCTGATCTTGCCAAGTCCTGTTGTGACAGCAGTGCTTCGGAAGTAGTGTTAGGTGTGAAGGCGGCTTGGGAACTGGCCAGTTCCGGAGCAAACGAACGAGTAACTCGTTGAGATGCTGGTACAGTTGAAGCGGATGCTGCAGCTGGTGGAGCAGGTGATACTGTGTTTGTACATTTAGACGGTGGACTTGGACCTTCTACTGCACTATAAGTACCAGCAGAATCTGGACGGCCGATCCTTTTCTGTTTCACCGGACGAGTAACACCACTCCCTACTATATTATTTTCCTTGCTGTTTTTTGACTTTGCCATGTCAAGCCGTACCCACAACACAAAAGGATAAAATCGCTCTTCAGAACTCATTGATGCATGATACAGACAAGCAATACTTTGATGTAAGACAAACGTATGAGGATGGAATATGTAAGGAAAACAGGACGGCATGACATATTCACAGCTACGATGTGTAAACTAAGCAGAAGGATTTTCAAGAAAATAGAAGTGATGCAAGCTAGACACCATATGAAAGATGCAACCAATATTACTCTGCCAATTTAAAAGTGTCTTGTCATAAGTAGCAATTCAAAAAATTAGAAGCAGTACAACGTAGAAATCAATGCAAGATGCAACCACTATCAAACTGCCATGTTAAAAGTGTCCAATCATGAGTGACTGATGCGGGATACACAACAGCAGTACTTTGATGTAAGAACATGGTATGATAGATAGATGCAGTGTATTCCAGACACAGAACGCCATGTCATATGCACATGTATAACGTATGAACTCAGCAGGTGCAATTTAATCAAAATAGAAGAAATACAGGCTAGACAACATATGCAACATGAAACCAATTATCACACTATCAACTTAGAGCAAGCACCTGCGATGGAGTACGGGAGATGAACTCATCATGTAGACTTGGGACTTCAACTTCATTAGCAGTAGCAGTGGAAAATCTAGAGAGTCTTTGTTTGCGTCAGTGCGGAGGACCACCAACATCCCCTAACTTACTCTTTTCCTTCCTATTTTCTCATATTGCCTTATGAAGTCAAAACCACAAGAAGATGAATAAAATTAGCTCTGCATAACTGGTTGATGCATGATACATACGAACACTACTTTGATGTAAGGCAAGCGCATGATAGGAGGATGGAATATATACAAAAAAGACAGCGTTTCATATTCACACGTACGATAGGAGGATGGAATATGTATGAAAAAACAGTAAGCGGAAGGCATTTCAACAAAATTAGAAGAAATGAAAGCTAGGCACCATATGAACATGCAACCAATATCACTCTATCAGGTAAAAAGTGTCTCGTCGTAAGTGCCATTTCAAGAAATTAGAAGCAGTACAAGCTAGAAGACAATGCAAGATGCAACCTACATCACAGTCCCAAGTTAAATGTGTCTTATGGGTAAGTGATCGTTGCAGGTATAAGTTGTAAGCTACGCAGATGCAATTCAACATAATCAGAAGCAATACAAACTAGACATCATACGGAAAACGCAACCACATATAACAGTTCCAAGTTAGAGCAAGCACCTGTGATGGTGGAGTAGGGGAGATGTGCTCATCATGTACACGTATGTTCTAGAAACAGGAACACGTGTCATATTCACAGCATTATGTGTAAAGTAAGCAGATGCAATTCAACAAAGTTAGAAGCAATACAAGCTAGACATCATACGCAACATGCAACCACATATAATAGTGCCAAGTTAGAGCAAGCACCTGTGATGGTGGAGTAGGGGAGATGTGCTCATCATCTACACAGCTACGTTGACTGTCTAGCCTTGCGTTGTCTTGCGAATCTTGTTGGGAGGATGGCGGAGTAGAATCTGTAGAGAACCTCCGTTTCAGTTGCTCGGAAGGACCACCATCATCCAATGCCTTGCCAATTTCCTTCAGCTTTATTGATTTTGCATTGTGAGGTCAAACCGACAAGAAAAAGGAATATAATTCGCTCTTCAGAACTCATTCATGCATGATACTGACGAACACTACTCTGATGAAAGGCAAAGTCATGATACGAGGATGGAATATGTACGAAAAAATGGACGGCTTGACATATTCACACCTATGATGTGGTAACTAAGCAGAAGGCACTTCAACAAATTAGAAGCACTGCAAACTAGACACCATATGAAAGGTGCAATCAATATCACTCTGCCAAGTTAAAACTGTCTCGTCATAGGTGGCGTTCATCAAACTAGAAGCAATACATGCTAGAAATCATATTCAAGACGCAAACCAATATCACACTGCCAACTTAAAGGTGTTCCATCATAAGTGACTGATGCAGGATACACAAGAAGAGTAGTTTCATGTAAGAACATGGTGTGATAGACAGATATAGTATGTACCAAAAACAGGAAAGTGTGTCATATTCACACGTATCATGTGTAAGCTAAGCAGATGCAGTTTACACTAATTAGGAGCAATACAAGCTAGACACCATATGCAACATGCAACCAGATATCACACTGCCAAGTTAGAGCAAGCACCTTGGATGGTGGAGTAGGGGAGCGGAGACTTGGACCTTGTAATGCACTATCAGTACAAGGAGAATCGGTACAGATGCTCCGTTTACGTTGCTGCAGAGGACCACCATCATCGCCTTCCTTACTCTTTTCCTTCCTCTTTCTTGATTTTGCCTTGTCAAGTCAAACCCACAAGAAAAAGGAATAAAATTTGCTCTTCAGAACTCATTGATGCATGATACTGACGAACACTACTCTGATGAAAGGCAAAGTCATGATACGAGGATGGAATATGTACGAAAAAATGGACGGCTTGACATATTCACACCTATGATGTGGTAACTAAGCAGAAGGCACTTCAACAAATTAGAAGCACTGCAAACTAGACACCATATGAAAGGTGCAATCAATATCACTCTGCCAAGTTAAAACTGTCTCGTCATAGGTGGCGTTCATCAAACTAGAAGCAATACATGCTAGAAATCATATTCAAGACGCAAACCAATATCACACTGCCAACTTAAAGGTGTTCCATCATAAGTGACTGATGCAGGATACACAAGAAGAGTAGTTTCATGTAAGAACATGGTGTGATAGACAGATATAGTATGTACCAAAAACAGGAAAGCGTGTCATATTCACACGTATCATGTGTAAGCTAAGCAGATGCAGTTTACACTAATTAGGAGCAATACAAGCTAGACACCATATGCAACATGCAACCAGATATCACACTGCCAAGTTAGAGCAAGCACCTTGGATGGTGCAGTAGGGGAGCGGAGACTTGGACCTTGTAATGCACTATCAGTACAAGGAGAATCGGTACAGATGCTCCGTTTACGTTGCTGCAGAGGACCACCATCATCGCCTTCCTTACTCTTTTCCTTCCTCTTTCTTGATTTTGCCTTGTCAAGTCAAACCCACAAGAAAAAGGAATAAAATTTGCTCTTCAGAACTCATTGATGCATGATACTGACGAACACTACTTTCATGTAAGGCAGCCGCATGATAGGAGGATGGAATATGTATGAAAAACAGGACGGCGTGACATATTGACATGTATGATGTATAAAGTGTAAACTAAGCACAAGGTGCTTGAACTTGTTAGAAGCAATGCAAGCTAGAAACCATATGAAAGATGAAACCAATATCACTCTGCCAAATTAAAAGGGTGCCCTAACAAATGTATTTGACCAAATTAGAAGCAATACATGGCAACATGCTAGAAATAATATGCAATATGCAACGAATAAAGGTGACTCATCGTAAGTGATTGATGCAGGATACAGAAGAGAGGTAGTTTCATGTAAGAACAAGGTTAACACATAGATGTAGTGTGTACCAAAAATAGGAAGGCATGTCATATTCACAGGTATAATGTGTAAACTAAGCAGATGCAATTTACCCTAATTAGAAGCATTACAAGCTAGACACCGTATGCAACATGCAACCACATATCACACTGCGAAGTTAGAGCAAGCACCTGTGATGGTGGTGTGGGGGAATTGCGGTCATCAACTAGAGAGCTACATTGACTATCTTCATTTAGCCTTGCTGTTTCTTGAGAATCATGTGGGGAGGATGACACTGCACTCTTTAAACGAGTATGGCGTCTCACAGTAACCCACCCGGGTGACTGTCTCATCATAAGTGATTGACGAGGGATACAAAAGAGCATTAGTTTGATGTACGAACATGGTTAATAGACATATGTAGTACTCCCTCCGTTCGGAATTACTTGTCACAAAAATGGATGTATCTACAACTAAAATACATCTAGATACATTCATTTCTTGGACAAGTAATTCTGAACGGAGGGAGTATGTATCAAAAATAGGAAGGCATGTCATTATCAAAGGTATAATGTGTAAAGTAAGCAGATGCAATTTAACCAAATTGGAAGCAATACAAGCTAGACACCATATGCAACATGCAACCACATTTGACAGCGCGAAGTTAAAGCAAGCACCTGGGATGGTTGTGTGTGGCAATTGAGATCATCAACTGCAGAGCTACGTTTACTGTCTCCAACTGCTGACACTGCATCCTTTAGAGCGCTGAAACGCTTAGTGCTTATCTTCGAATTACACTGGAGCGACTTCTGTCTTTTCTTTTCAGCATTCATCAACACTGCGTCAGAGTCTGAAATACCCATGCATAAAAAACAATAGTGTGAGTATGGGTGAAGTGTGTGCACAATTAGTACAGTGTAAAGGTAGCAGATAGCAGGTCGGTGAGAAATAAATGACGGGAGACATATGATAGCTCTGCAACATGCATGGCACACTAAATTACTACAGGATTCTATGAAAATAACATTCGACTGAAAACAAATAGGTCAGTCCATTTTTTCTGCACCGTCCGATGTACAAAGAACGGGCAGATCGCCTTCATCTACCTCCAACCAGTCAGTGTTGACGATCTTCCTCGAAACGGCAGCAACCACCGGCCTAGTCCCCTGCCTGCGCCCTCCCCTCGACCTCACCGCACTGCCGTGCTTGGCACTGCCCCCTGGCAATCCATTCAAGCCCCGCCGACCTCCAGATCGGGCGCAAGCAGCTCCTGCGCCCCACACCCCTATGATAGACACCGATGCGCCGCTTCCCCGGCGAACAGGCGGACTAGGTGCTCCGCGCGCCTAAGCGGGTGCTGCTTCTTTTAATTGCGGTTCGACTGACCCTAAATTGAAATCCAGGCGGGCTACTGACCTCTAGCAAAGGTGAAATAGTAAAGGTAGGAAACCTTGTGCATTTAGTATCACGAAGAAGATGCAGTAAGAAGCGCTCAACTAGTTTCTTTCGTGGGATGAATACGGTGTGAGCAGAGACGTAAGGTTTGCACGAATAAGGGAAGAGGAGTACCTCTTTCTGCTGGCAGTGCTGTGTCCTCCTTCTGTTTTTCCAACGATCTTCTTGTGGTTCGCCGGAAACGAGAAGTTGTGGAGGACGGTGCAGCCTTGGACGAACCCATGGCCAAGTTGTTGAGTGTGGTGCGGTGGCCGTCTGTCGGCGGCGGGGAAGCAGATCCGAGGCGGCGAACGACGGCGTAGCGGGAACAGCTCCGGTGCGGTGGACGGTTGCGACAGTGGAGCGGCAGCAGTGAGGCGCAGGACGGCGTGGTCGGAGTGGTTCTGGTACGGCGCACGTCGGCGTCGGCGTCGTGGAGGCAGCTCTACCTCGGCTTCAGCTGCTAAGTCCTTGAGGGCGTTGCGGTTGCGGTTGCGTTGGACGACAACATCGGGGTACCGGCTCCGGCATGATGGAGGAGGGCGGCGGTGGATTGGGCGCTATGGGGTGGAGGACGGAGGAGGCTGGGGTTTCGCGGCTGGTGGAGAGGGCGTTTTGGCGCCCACGGAGTATGAATGGGGAAACGGAGGGAGGCGGGGAACTAAGGGGGGACAATGTTTAGGTTTGGGACGCGCTTGTTTGAAATTTGGGGAAAGTTACAAACTTTGCCCCCATCTAAAATTTCGGACATATTGCGGGTTGGGGGTAGGACAGTAATCTCAGGTGTCCCAAATGTGGGCGGGATAGATTTCGGCCGAGCGCATGGGTGTTTAGGCGCCCACGGCGTATGAATGCTTCTCGGAGGCGGTTGAGACTGGCGTCTTGGTGAAGTTACAAACCTACCCCGGTTTAGACCTTTGGACATCGGGCCGATAGGCTACACGGGCCAGAGTCAGGACAGTAATTTCCTACCACCAAACATTAGTCTCGCGCGGTTTCGGGTGACCAGAGGCCTATTTGGCGCTTCGTTCAATATTTGGGAGCAGAAGCATTAACGTTTTCGGTTCTCTTGAATTGAACATTCAGGATTTGTCAAACTTCACAAATCTTTACTCTTGAAAATCCTAAAGCTACGATTATTTTGGAATGGAGGTGGTACATTTGAATATACATTGTACACGAGTATATATTAAAAAATATGCAACTTACCTCAGTTCATGCATGGTTCCAGATATAATCTCCTTGGTTGCAAAAAAAATTAGACATGCGTATGAATATATATAGCATGTTCAAACGCACAACAAAGATTGATGCCCCCTTTTACATCTGATTTACAAATGCCATTATCTCGGGTTCAAATAGATGAATGCACTTCCTATGAATTCGAATCTTCGAAACCCCCTTTATGTTGAATTCGACATGTATTCTATTTCGTAGCTAGCAATTTGGAATGTATCCATGCAAGTGACAAATGTATAAAGTGCTTCACACTAACAACATGGAGTGCACTAATTAATGTTTATATATGAATTGCAAAAGCATCCATTGCCTGTATTTCAAACCGCTCTCACTCTATGGATCGATAATATGAAATAAACACATGCACATGCTAGAATTCAATAGAGTATGGGTGTCTGATAGACCGATTTTCGTCCATACACAATTTGCAAAATTCATGATCTCATCCAAAAATAATAATGCCATTTATATTTTAATTTAATGCGTAGAACCGCCTTTTACACGTAGATGCACTATGCCTCGGCCCGTTCTCACAAACGCGCTATATATCTCTCTATCTACCGCATAAGTGCACACACTTTATATGCATCGGCATTTCTCTTTCACACATGCTCACAATCTCTCTCGGGGTGTCGGGGAGTCTCACGCACATGCTCTCTCTGTATCTCTCTCTCTTTCTGACTACTATGTACCACTCTTTTCACTAATCTCAGTTGGAAAACACTATTTCTCTCACATGCATATATACACACGCACGGTCTCTACTAGCCCTCTATACGCACATATATGTGCCTACGTGTCTCCCGCACGCACATTATCTTTAGGCCTCTCTCGCACACATTGCCCCCCCCAGACACACCTCTCTCTTAGTAGTTGGCAGATATGATTCCATCATATCATTCGGTAGGATATCCCTGACTGTTAGGCTGGATGGTAATACGAGGCAAAGTTTTACCCTAGTTCGGACCCTTGCAGTTGAGGAAAAAGCCTACTCCTGGTACTGTATATTAGTGATAGGGGTGTGTACAAAGTACACGTGAATACCAGGCATTGTGCGTGTGTGTATACTATCGACGAACTAGCCCCCAAGCTTCTATAACATACTGGGGGCCTAGGGTTACAAATCATATATAGTCGGCTTATCACCAGTGGGGATAGAGTCCTCCGCGACTCTGGTAGCTAGCTTCGTGTTGTACGCCGAGTCCTCCACATGGGTCTTCGTATAACGCGTCTCGATCCAACCTATGTGGCGCAGGATGGAACCGACCCATGAGTCCTCATGTTGACCCACCACAACTAGAAATGATGTGCCCACCACACCACACACGCAATCGGCCACTAAGAAAATAAGCATATACAATAGTACAATGTTATACATGAAAGTTAATTGCATGGTGCATCCAAAAATATTTGTTCTGCATTGTGAATGTTTATATATTCTCCTAAAATATTAGTCACGGGAAAGAGAAACGAAGGGCATATCTCTCCTTGTCTCCACCGGACATCCCCTCTTTCTACACCACTTTCACGTACGCACACAAACTATCTCTCGGCCCTCTAAAAGTATGCATGCCCACGACACATTCACGCATGACGGTCACTGTATTTCAAGCTAAAGCACTATACGGTCACTGGAGTTCAGAATATGCTCATTACGGTCACCGTATACATTCTCGTGGTGATCATACGGTATCTAGCTCACGATACGTCTCCGTATTTTCTTGATGACACTGACGGACTTTGCATTTGATGCGTGCTCCGTATTTTGTTGACGACACTTACGGTCATTGTATTTGAAGCGAAAGCACGATATGGTCACTGGACTTCAGAATAAGCTCATCACGGTCACCACATACATTTTGTCGTGCTAACCAACATGTGGTTGGATGGTTAGGAGGACAGTGGTTTCTCGAGCCCACCAGGGTTAAAGTCCCGGTGCTCACATTTATCTTGGGTTAATTTTAGTATTTTCCGGTGATGTGCGTTCGGTGGGAGGAGACGTTCCACTCGACTACGAGGCACCTATGGTGACTTCGTAAAATCTCAAGATCATATGCTGGCCCACTCTCTCGAAGGTGCTCATAGGGGTAGGGTCTGCGTGTGTGCGCTTATAGCGGTGAGTGCTTGCGTGTATATATGAGCCCTTGCGTCTCTACCGTGTTAAAAAAATACATGTCATGATTATACAGTCACTGGCTCACCCGTACAACTCCGTATTTTGTTGATGACACAATCAATTGACCAGTCAAACGTTCCACATGGCGCAACTAGTGTTGCACCATCAGGGCGCGTAACCGTGGGGCCCACCTGTCAGCCCGTATATGAAAGAAAGAAATGGTAGTTTGAGTTTGTACTGTGTTAATAAAATACATTTTAGGGTGATCATACGGTCACTGGCTCACCATACAGCTCCGTAATTTGTTGATGACACGATCAATTGACCAGTCAAATGGTCCACATTCAGCAGCGCACATTACCATAGGGCCCACCCGTCAGCACATATATGAAGGACAGAAATGGTAATAAATTAGTGGTCGGTGGGTACTCGAAGTCGTGAGACCTCTGGTTGGCAGTCGCTGGCGGTAGGGCGCATTGATTGGGCGATGGGGTGGGGATCGCCGGAGAAAAAGCTCGGCGCGGGGGGGGCTAGAGGGATGGCCGGTGCGGCAGCGGACCGGCGGTGAGGAGTGGTTTCGGGGCGGGCGGGGTGGCGTAGCGGCGCGGCCCGGCCGCGGGCGGCGGGGGCCGGCGGTTCGGCCGGTGGTGGCTGGCGGCTCAGGGGGGTGGAGTTTGATGATAAACTGCAGGCCCTTGATTTCGTATCCAACGGCTGGAAAATCTAATGACCAGAGATGAAAAAGTCAGTCGACTGACGTGTAGCCTCACCCCGCACGTACACATGCATGCACGCAAGACACGCACGCATGCAGGCGTCCAACACTGACACGTACACATAACGAACACACGCATGCATGCAGGCGTGCAACACTGACGCATACACATGCACTCACGAACACACGCACGTACGCATACATGCATGCAACACTGAAACGCACCCTTGCACGCACACAACACTCGCACGCCTACATGCACACAACACACGACGCAAGACACACGCTCAACCTATACGTGCATGAACCCTTTGTTAAGGACATGGATTGTTACGGGTATTAATCAATCTTATATGTGATAATCAGAACATTGATGTTTGTAGCGGTCTTTATGTCTAGGTTTGTATCTCTATAGTCCCTCTCACACACACACCCACGTAGGTGGGGGACGTGCACGTAGAGAAGAGGTGCACGCACGGCGCACGTACTCCTGTCTCTTTCCCAACCACACCCGCGCGGGTACACGGTGGAGCTCATTTCTGTACGAAAAGGCAGCCCACGTGGTAACATGACACGTGTACTGGTTGTCCACTAGATGGAGGGAGGATCGTCTACCACGGGTGAACAAACAAATTGCGACTTGACGCGTTATGTTAAAAAAGAGGCAAACCATGTGGGGCCTACCTTAGAGGCAAGGCTCTATACACTGGAGTACTTTTGATGTGTCCCGTCAACTCGCAGAACAAGGAGAAGCTTGCTTAGTATGCCGTCTCCCCCGCCCACGGGCGCGGTGGCTCGTAGGATGAGGTGAAGCTTGCATACTACGCCTTACGCCCGCTCCCTCGCCCACGCGGGCGGTGGCTCGCAGGACGAGGAGAAAATTTTACTAGTACTCCCTCCGTTTACTCCTCATCCCTACTACCTTGGTTAGAGAGATTATCATATTGTTTGGAATATATATGTCCTTTAGTACTCCCACCATTTACTTATACAAGGCCACTATAAAAAAATACATTTTGCATCTATACAAGGCCACAAATAGTAATCGAGACAAAAGTTACTACTCCCTCCTTTCCAGTTTATGGCTCAATTTCAAAATCTCTCCAACCAAGGTAGACGGTGAGTGGTCGAATTAATTTTGTACTCCTAGTTTGCACAAGTAATTAGTACGCTTGTTTTTCTCAAGAAGTTATGTTTACCGAGGCATTAATTAGAACGAATGCATGAATGACCACTAAATTTCCATGAACTTCTACATGCATTGGTGAGTTTTCTCTTGACACTGCTTGCATCGGGTGATCTAACGCACCTCGAAATCCAACATGTGATGGTACTACTACTAGTAGTAGAACTGAGACTTATAAAACAGAAAAATGGATGTTTTGTAGATGAGCCCTATAAACCCTAGTGGGTACGTACTCCGTAAAATCAGATTTCCCAAAACTAAGTCGCTCAACCTTTATTTGCTTGTTTCCCTTCCTGCCTCCTTGCCTCGAACAGACTATGCCAAACTCCCCTGCCTGCCACGCGGGAAAAGACCCGCCCTCGCCTTTTTTTAGTCCGGGTTTGTATCGATGGATCGCGCGAAGCAGCAAAAACCCAAGCCGTGTCTTGTACTCCTCCGTCGACGCTCGCTTTCATGAATTCTGTACTTCCTGTCGCCGACATGTGGGACATATAGCAACCGGGTCGACGTGTCAAGCACCAAATAACAGTGCAGAACAGCAGGGGGACGCACCCCAGTCGTACCGCCCCAGTAGTAGTAGTAATGAGCAATGAGACGTCAAATCACAATGCCGCACCTTCCCAGACGGACGAAGCAACCATTATTTCACACTTCGGTTCGCCATCATCTCAAACCACGTAGTATTGCTTCTGCCTCAAGAGGGACACGCGCATCGCCTTGGTACATCATGACACGTGGGACCGCATGACAGGCCATGCTCCCCCGCCGATCGCTCGGTAAAATCACCTCATTTTTACTACTATACTTCCTCCGTATCGGTTTACATGGCATGCATGTTGTTCTAGGTTGAGAATTTAACTGGCTATATATGTGATGAACAGTATATGTTTAGAAACTACATCCGCTTAATAATCCAATGATATACTTTTTGTGACATAGTAACTTAGATTTAGTTAGTCAAATGGATGACCTAGAACTACGTGCACGCCCTATAAACCGAGACGTCTAAAAAACGAGACGGAGAGGGTAGTTCAGTACGTATCTTTTTAGACCAATATAGTCGGGATTCACCAAGGAGCAAAACCAAGTGGTAGGCTGCACCTGTCGTGTTGGCGTAGCGACTCAAGCAGGGTCAGTCCGCACACGAAATGGCGACACACTTAACAGGACCCCTTTGGCTGACAAGTGGCTCATCCACCGTCTTGTTCCACGTGCGATGCACCAAATTATAGTTCGGAGTAGCGGTTGGAATTGGAGGCACCCCGGTCGTAGCGCCGCAGTAGTAGAAAATGAGCGATGAGGGGTCAATCACAAAGCCCCACCTTTCCCGCATTAAGCTGGGCGGACGAAGCAACCATCATTTCACTCTAGGGCGCAAGAGCATAAAGAAAAGAGAAAACCAATGATGCGTGCGGCAGCTACCTAGGGCACCCTAGGGTAGGGGTCTCCACTACAGATCATTTTTTTAAAGCGCCTCCACTACAAATCGTCTTCTCCCTCGTCCTCTTGAAGAAAACTGATGATGCGTGCGGCGGTAGGGTTTGTAGGAGTACTACTAGGGCGTGCGGGGCCACGTCATAGTAAACGGGAGAGGGATTGAGTTTTAGGGGAACGAGGCAGCATTTTGGGTTCGGGGACCAGTGGAGATATAGTACGTACAAAAAATTGTGGATGTAGGTTCGACTGAAAGGCAATGATGCATGGGCCCTGCATTTTGATATACCCGGGGCCGCGTGAAATTTGCTACTCTACTAAAAACTAGTAAGGTACACATGCATTGAACGCATGAGATTTCGAAACCAAATTATGAATAAATACACACTATAGCATGTAAAGCTTTGAGTCATATATGCATGATGTAGATGTTCGTTTAGTTCTTATAGTTCATCTCATTCAAAATCAATTAGTTTTATAAAAATGTTAAGATTCATGGGGTTATGCATTGTAAAGCATAAAGTAAAAAACAAATAATGGCATTTCATTTAGAAAAAAATCAATTACGATACGGAAGATTCTAGAACAAAGGAGAAGTGCATGTGTTTTGAGGTTTGTGCATTATGCTTAAGTTCAACCATGGAGTCTTCTAAATTGTACATGTGACAGATGGTGGAATGTTGATGATATCCAACGGCCAGTAGTGCTCGGATTTGCCATCTCTGCACTGTCGGATTAGCTTCATCCAGCGACCATCTTTCAAGTTATTCGCACACTATATAGTTCTTGTGCCATAGTTGCATGTCTTGGAAAAAAGCTACTAGTGGGATGTACTAGCTATTTAGGAATATAAGATGTATACATGGAAGTTGTAGGGAAAGAGATGACATGGAGTATCTCAATTCCTATGAGTAGGGATTGGAAAAGAGATGTCATTTGGTTGACATCATTGGAACTTTTCTATTGAATCTAGAGATGACATGTATCTCAATTCCTATGAGGAGGGATTAGAAAAGAGATGTAATTTGGTTCATATCATAGGAACTTTTCTATTGAATATACGCTAATGTTTATTTTCCTTTGAAATTATGGGAGTATAGGAATCCATTCATATGAACCAAGTGGCTCTAAAGCTATAGAAATGATATCATGTTTATTTCCTTTGAAATGTGGAGTATATTAATCTATTCCTATGAACCAATTGGCTCTAAAGGAAAAGATCCTATAAAAATCATATCATATAGAGTTCCTATGATATTCCTCCACACCAAAGAATGGTTGAAATTGCTGCAGTTGATACGATGGTCTTTCTTTGTAGACTCCTCCCCCATCTTTATAGTTACCTCTCGAAGATGAATGAAATGATATATACAGGGTAATCTACATGTGCAATTTGGTACACGAAAACTCGGTAAAAGTTTGCGAGGTTCGAATTTTCAATAAAGCTATATGCACTGCATTTTGGAACGGAGGGAGCATACGGCAGTTGCTAACACTCACGTGGAAGATTTGTGTGTAGGAGGAGTGGCTGTTCTGTTAAATGACATGGCAAAACTGACACTGTCGGACGCCGATCTAATGGTTCTTATGGCGTTCGTCAGGAAAAGGCTTGTGGCGAACGTTTGTCGGATAATGATTTACGGACACATGCACTGCATTGATACGTGCCCCCCTCTCTCTCATGCACACGCACCCTCCCGAGTCCTCTCGCACCCACCGTCTATCTGCAGGTAGACGTCACACACATATGTGCTCTTCACACCCTACCCTCAGAACTTCTAGAAAACAAAAGACGTCGCGCACATTTTATTTTAGCTCACACGTCACACACTTATACTATTACTCTTGTGGCGAACGTTCTTTGGGCATAGTATATTGTACTCTCACGAAGAGAAGCGGTGCACGCACGCACTAGTTCTCTCACACCCACTCGCGGGTACATGTAGGAGCGCATTTTTTTGAAGCTGGTACAACAAAATCACTCCACTACATATATAAGCATGAGCCTTAGCGCTTCCTTTACTAGGGTTCCTCTCGTTCACTCTCTCATGCTCTCCAGATCTAAGCAAGACATAGGTGGCCACACTCTCTCTCAGCTCACTGCTGGTCACAAATCCAGCCGGACAACCTCGACCGGGGCATGGGTGTAGGTGCATCGTTCACGCTGTCGTCAGCGGCGAGGGAGGAGACCAACGGCTGCCCGCGCGTCCCGATCAGCAGCCGTGCCGTTCTCTCCGAGGGAGGGCATCCGACCCCTTCTTCCTCCCTGTGGTATTGTGGCCAAGATGCGGCCTCCCGACGCCGTCTTTGCCACATGCCGATGACCCTCAGGTATATATTCCTTCGAAACCTGCCTTGCTCTACTGCCACAGCTCCCCACTTGGCTTCGTGTGGATCTTTTTCTACTTCCATCCGCTGTTCCAAAGCCACCTAGACTTTTACTATTATTAGAGGTAAAGCTAGTTCATACAGTCGACTCTAAGAGTTGGTTCAAACAGGGAAGAAAGTGGGAAAGCTGTAGCATGAATCTAGGACTTGGTTCTAAGAAGAAACGGGGGAAAGTAGTAGATACTGGCTACCCAACCGGTCTCTTGGTTGAAAAGACAAAGAAAGCATGGTGGATGGCGAAGGGTGGGGGGAAGTGGACCTATCTCTTGGTTGAAAAAGGAAAGAAAGTGACGGGTGTTGGGGGACAACACAAATGAGAATGAGCAGGTCTAGATTTCCTGTGCTCACATAGGAAAATGTCGCCGAGGAGATAAAAAATGGGACAAATGCAGACATGCTGCCTGAGTGTTTGCCGCTCTCGGCAACCACATCTGCCTCACCACTTTATGCCTCTGCTGTCCCTACGCCCATATCGCTACCGTTAATGTAAAATCACATGAAGCATTAAGCAATGCCACCTAATGTCACTATAAGTAATGGTCTAGTGCCGTCGATAAATTGAAGCAATGCCACCACCATTTTATGAAGTGCTTCAGTCTTGCTTTATTTCCCATGTCTTGCCCTCCGTGTCGTTTCTATCCACCCAATCAAAAGCACACACCTCAGTTTTAGTACAACTGCGCAAAATGAGATGGCTATCCCTCGTTGTCGTCGTCTAACCTCCCGTCTTCAAGGTATCCCTACATTGGTAGTAACTAAGGTAGAATGACCAACACAATCTAAAAGAAGCTGATTCATACGTTTTACTTCCTGATTGCAGTGCAGGGACGAGCGAAAACAACTGCATCCTAGTCCGGAATGCACTTTCTACCAGTTCATCCATGGATCGAGGACTAGCTGGCACGGCTGCATGGAGGTTTTTGGGACAGGTGCGCGGACAAGAGGCATTGTGGTCTACTTATTTCTGCAAATAGCGGCGCCTAAATTTAGTGGAATGCACAAGACTTTCAGCTGGTCAGTACACTGCATGGTTCAGTTCAGCATTCCAGCTGAGAACACAATTATAATTGGTTATTCTGGAATGAGAGAACCTAACCCTGGATGGTGGCAACAAGAAAAAACCAGAGTGAACTCCAGGAAATTTAAGCCTGCCGGGAGGCCCTTTGCTCAGAGAAGCCTTGCTTATTTTTTCCTGATTTGTAAACCTTCTCACAACTTTGTCTTTTGCTATTAACTAGTATATGTTTGTTATGTTCTATGAATCATTGAGATGTATAAAATTGCTTAACTTATGCTTTTCAAGTTTTTTATGAAGCTGAGTTTAATGTGAGTGTTCCACATGAACGCTGGACTAGCGTGTGAACGTTTGGAATTTACATTGTGGCCTCAGTTAACTGCATGAACCACTGTAACAAGATACATAGTTGCTTATATGTCAGACAGCAGATTGTTGATTGTTAGCTGGTCGATAGCCTAGTGTTGAAGCGAGCTAAGCCAATGTGTCGTGTTTTGCACAACTGCTTATAAGTGGGGTAGCACCAACAGTGTTTACAAGTACTTATGTTTACGTCGGCCCACGGTTCTCGAACGAGTACTCTATTTCATCAAAACACACACTGCTCGTATGATAAAACTAGTGAGGACGCATCTGTTTAGGCAACAATTACGATGATTCACGGGCACACAAAAGTAGCAGCAGTTCCCATAGATGGATTCAAACAGAGTACTAGCCCCAGAGGGCTCGATAACGGGCAAGGTTCGGATAATGAGAAAGAATCCAAACTACTATTAAACACTAGCTAGGGCAAGTATTTCATGCCTCGATCTAATTTGGGCTGGACACAAGACGGACCTTGCCATGAACATCATCGAGGACGTCCGGCAGCAGCTCAATCCTGTGAACCTTCATGAAGAAAACCTTGTGGCCTTGCCACTCATAAACTTGTTTGTGGAGGCATGCCACGTCATCTTCCTGCGTAAGCTTGACAAGAACAGTATGCCTCACAAACGAAGGAGTAGCTTTGAACTTCTTATGCTTCAGTACACCCTGGACAACACGCCTGACAACAGTGAGGCTGGAATACAACTCTTCATTGGTATAAGCACAAATGGCTTCCAGGATCCAACAGCCTAAAAACTCTGTTTTCCCAGTGCGTATATTCATGTCATCCGCCTCATAGCGAGTGACATGTACAACCACACAATCCTTGTCTGCATCAGGGCTCTAATTGAAATAGAAACAAATTCTGAATTACTTTCTAGCATAAGAAACACAAGTTATTTAAACCACTATGTATAGCATGGCATCGAAGCTAATAAAATTTTGCATTATTCATCACCACATACTTACATGAAAAACCACAATCGAGATCGGCAAAGAAGAAAATCACCTTGGGCAACTCAGCGGGGGGGACACATCCTCGAAGGGGGGAAACTGCTCCTGCAGTGCCATGGGGGCTGTAACCTCAAACGGGGTGTTGACCATCTCAGTAGTGGCCGTGAGCGTATCTGGGGTAGGCTCGGTGGCTGCCTCCATCTTCTTGGAGCTCTCTGTCTTGTGGGGATCAGCCTCCCGCGTCTGCTCCAATATCGGCAGATCTTTGCCTGGTTCTCCTTGGTCCATCATGAAACTAACGAATACTAGGAGACCACTGAAAGGAAAACACAATCGCAATGACAATGAAACAAAAAAAAAGAGTGAGGATCGGTTACTGCTTTGCAAAAGTTCTTTTTTTCTCTGAACGAAAATATACCAACATCACGGATCCGCTTACCTTCCCTTCGTTGGGAAAGAAGAACAGTGGCAGATGCGAGTGTTGCCTTTCTTGAAGACGGTGAGGGAGAAGGGGATTCAACGAAGAGTGAAATGATGGTTGCTTTCGTCCGTCAAACTTAGACTGCAGGGAGGTGGGGTTTTGTGATACGAACGCTCGTTATTGCCGCGCTACGACCGGGGTGACTCTCCGCCTGCATACTGCCTTCTAATTTGGTGGATGGCATTTGGGCCCACGTGCTGCATGGCCCGCATGTCGGTGAACAAAAGTATAACGACATTCAGTAGAGGGAGACGTTTCGATGACCTAGGAGGAGCCAGAAGCGGTATTGTATCCACTGTACTAGTAGTAATTGTTTTTCTGGGTAGCTGTAGAGTGTCTCCACTGTACTAGTAGTAATTGTTTCTCTGGGCCCAAGACAAAATAGCCCATCCACACTAGTAAATAGTAAAATCAATTCAAAAGTCCATATATTTACTGAATGAGAGGCGCTACCCACACCCAGCACACCGCCCGCAAAAAAACCTGGGTGTTCTTCTTCCCCCTCACTCCCACCCACCTCACGTCAGCTCGCTCCACTCGTACCCCCAAATTCCACACCTCACTCCTATAGAAAACCCCAGCTCCCCTTCTTCCTCACTACTACAGAAAAACCCCAGCTCCCCTTCTTCTTCACTCGCACTACAACTAGGCTCGTCATTCGTTACTCTGCTCAAATCCGTGAGCGCGACGCGACGCCCTCGAGGAAAATGGAGTCGGCTGACCCCAGCGCCAAGAAGATGAGGCTCCCGCCAGCGGCGACGCCTGTTGTAGATCCCGCACCCGGCAGCGCAGGGAGAAGCGGCGACCCCGCCCCCAGCGGATCCCAGGAACCCGTAGGATCTCGGGTGGACCGCATCAGCGATCTCCCGGACGCCGTCCTTGGGGAGATCATCTTGCTTCTCCCCACCAAGGATTGCTGCCGCACCCAAGTCCTCTCAATTCGGTGGTGCCCTCTATGGCGCGCCGTGCCCCTTAATCTCGACTGTCGTCAGCTATCTCTCTTCAATGATTTTGAAATCCCCAGAGCCATCATCTCCTCCCACCAGGGCTCCGTTCAAAGCCTCTGCATCCCGTCATGCTACCTGAGCAAGCATACCATGCCCTGCACGGTGGACGCCTGGCTGAAATCCCCTGAATTCACAGAACTACAGCTGCTTGAGTTCTACTATTCCCCTGGAAATCACCTACCAGATACCGAACGCCATCTACCTGTGCCCTCAGCACCGATGTCCATCTCGCGGTTTTCCTCCTCTCTCCACACCGCCACCTTTGCACTGTGCGACCTACCAGACAATCTGGTACTAAACCTTCGACTCCCATTTCTGAAGAAACTTTCACTTGTGCGGGTTCGTATATCGGAGGCCTCATTGCACAGCATCATCCACTCCAGTTGCCCTGCCCTGGAGTGCTTGGTGCTTGTTTTCACAGTTAGAATCGGTTGTCTCCAAATAAAGTCGCCTAACCTTGTAAGAATTGGAATTTGTTTTGACGGAAGGCAGCTCATCATCCAAGATGCCCCTTCACTTCAAAGGTTGATCATTGATTCTAGTTATTCACCGTTGCAAATAATCGTCCTCTCTGCGCCTAAACTGGAGACCTTGGGTGTAATACATGATCTCTGTGCTCATTTCAATATGGTGTTTGGCTCCACAGTTCTTCAGGTACTTTACATTATCATCTACACTTGTAACCATAAGCTGCATTTTAAATTTCTGCGCATAAGTTATATGTCATCTTGGAGTACACATTTTGTACTAATATTATGTTCTATGCTCAATGAAGAGTTTCTCCATGGATGGCCTATCAATGGTGCTGGATTCTGTCAAGATCTTATATATCCAAATGAATAGTTTTGATCTGAACAAGATTATTGGCTTGCTGCAATGCTTTCCATGTCTGGAGAAGTTGTATATAAAGGTGATAATTTCACGCACATTGGAAGCCCGCATATAGTGTACTAGAATTAACCGTTCAGCTGTTGCTCTTTCGACACTCTTTTTTTAGACCTTAACTGTTTTCAATCTTCATGTCTATTTAGGCAACAGGACGGGGTAAGAAAGTTATAACCAATCGGTGGATTCGTAAGCATCGGGATTTTCTCACTTCTCATGAGATTCGATTGAAGACAATAACGCTAGAACGATATGTAGCCAACCGTGCAAACACTAGATTTGTCACATTCTTCCTGCTGAATGCGAGGTTACTATTGTCCATCAGGCTTAAGTTTATCAGCAGCATGGTTTTGACGGATGGGTATGTGGAAGAGCAAAAAAAGGAGTTTCAGGTGGGCAAAAGAGCTTCTGAACGTGTCGGGCTTCTATTTACAACATATTGTGGTCATAATCCAGTAAATTTTACGACCCAGGATGTTCATTCTATGGACCTGACCGATCCATTTGACTGTGACTGCCAAAAACAGTGTTGGAGTTAGATGTTGTTGCCCTTTTCAACCTGGGTTTTTTTGTAAACCTGATGAACAATTAACCCTCGTGCTTTTGTACAGTTTGTAAGCTGGAGTTAGATGTTCTTGCCCTTTTCAACTCGGCTGTGACTGTCATATTTTCTTTGAAGCAAGGCAAATGGCTTGCCAGTCGTTTAATTTAGAGTGAAATATTGTAACAACTAACAAATCCCAACCAGTTTTTTATACTAGTTTTAGCGACGGATCAGGGTAACAACGGGGCTATGCGGGGGCTGTGGCCCATCTAGCCAGGGTTTTATTTATGTTTACCACATCATGAGCCCAGTTGTGTTTTTTTCTTGCTGAAAATGGCTAGCCCAGTTCTATTTTTTAAATAAATACTCAAACGAGGCCTACTTGCTTTATCAGCCCTGCTGGGCTGCAAATCTTTCAAGACGAGGATAGTTTCATTCGGTTTGCCCAGAAATGGGATGTACATTTTTAAAACACATCAAACCGGGAATTAGTTTCAATTTTTTTTCATTACAAGATTTTAAATTCCATTGATTTTTATGCGTGGACAATTATTTCGATTTTATATTTATATAAATTATTTTTCAAAATAGTTTGAATGTGAATCGATATTTCGGGATTAAAAACAGTTGACTGCACCGAAATATGCAAAAAAATCATATACTTTTTAACCGTGGCCACACTATGGGGTGTAATGCTAAGAAAAAGAAGATGGGCTCCAAAACAATTCTTAAGAATTGGCAAATGGGATGTACATTATTAGAAATAATGCACATGAGAGCAGTGATTGTTGGATGTCCATCCAACGGCTGTCGTGCTTCTTCAATCTCTGCTTTTCCTTCTCCAGCCGCTCAAACAAGCGCCAGCAGGACTGCCTGCTCCCTCCTCCCGCCGCCGGCTATGCTACCGTGCAGGCCTCACCGCCCCACCGTACTCCCATCGCTGGCCTAGCCATCCCTCTACTCACGCACACCTGTTGTTATTCTCCGGGGACGGCAGACGAGTCTTCCCTGGCTCCGTGTCGTTCCCTTCCTAGGCCTCGCCGTCGTCCACCGCCCTGGTGCTCTCGGCGCGGCCTGGTCAACGTGGTCAATGAACGACATCCATCGGAAGTGGACTGTATGTGGAGAGGCTGACAGCTGGGTCCACGGCCGCACGCAAGGAAATGCCTCCTTATTACGCGCAAAATAATGATTCCTCCACCTGACAGCTAGGACCCATGGGAAGGGCTTCTGTATTTCACAAAAAAATGTTCCCCCCGCTGACAGGTCGGACCCACCAGCTATATCTTCGCACGCAAGGAAGTGCCTCCTTATGACGCACAAAAAAATGAATACCCCTGCTAGCTGGGACCCACCATGGTGGGTGGCTGACTTGTGGGCCTACTAAGTTGACGGGGACAGAGGCTTTGTCAACTTAGTCAATATGAACGATTCTAGCTCCAGTGACCGTACGATGTCCATCCAACGGCCATAGTGCTTCTTCAACCTCTGGTCTTCTTGCTCCAGCCGCCCAAAGCAGCGCCGGTCGTGCCGCCTGCTCCTGCCTCCCGTGGCCGGCTGTGCTGCCGCGGAGGCCTCACCGCCCCCATACTACTCCCACCGCTGGCCAGGCCATCCCTCCACTCACCCACACCCCTGTTATTCTGCGGCGACGGCAGCCTCACACCGCAGCCGAACCAATGAACCCTCGTACTCCTCTCCGAGTGGGCATCCAATGCCACGTCTTCCCCGGCTCCGCGTCGTCCCCTTCCTAGGCCTCACCGTCGTCCACCGCCTTGGTGCTCTCGGCGCGGCGTGGTCAATGTGGTCAACGACCGACTTCCATCGGAAGAGTACTGTACGTGGAGAGGCTGACAGCTGGGTCCATGGCCACAGCCCAGTTTTTTTGTGATTTGCCAAGTAAGTCGCTTTGTCAGGCCTGTTGGGCTGCAAATCTTTCAAGACGAGGAGAGCTTCATTCGGCTGGCTGAGAAAATGGCCTATCAGTAATGAGAAATGGGTTGTACATATTTAAAACACATCAAACCGGCAATTAGTTTCAAATTTCTTTTTTTCATTTTGAGATTTTAAATTGCATTGATTTTTATGCGTCGACAATTTGTTGGATTTTATATTGATATACATTTATTTTTAAAATCAGTTTGAATGTGACTCGAAATTTCATGAATAAAACAGTTCGGACCGCACCGAAATATGCAAAATTTCGTATAATTTTTTAACCATGGCCACAATATGGGCTGTAATGCTAACAAAAAGAATATGGGCTCCAAAAAACCCTTAAGGATTAGCAAATGGGCTGTAAATTATTAGAAATAATGGCAGATGGGTTGTATGATGTTTTCCACAGATTTGAGGCTTTCCTAAAAAAAGGTTGACGCACAAGCAGTGACTATTAGATTTCCATCCAACGGCCGACGTGCTTCTTCAATCTTTGCCTTCCTGCTCCAGCTCAAACAAGCGTCGGCGGGACTGCCTGCTCCCTCCTCCCCGCGGCCGGTTGTGCTGCCGCGCAGGCCTCACCACCCCATCGTACTCCCATTGCTGGCCTAGCCACCCCTCTACTCACCCACACCTGCTGTTATTCTCCGGCGACGGCAGACGAATCAGTAAACCCTCGTACAGTCGTACTCCGCTCCGCGTGGGAAACAACTGTCGAGTCTTCCCTGGCTCCGTGTCGTTCCCTTCCTAGGCCTCGCCGTCGTCCACTGCCCTGGTGCTCTCGGCGCGGCCTGGTCAATGTGGTCAACGACCGACATGCATCTGAAGTGGACTGTACGCGGAGAGGCTGACAGCTGGGTCCACGGCCGCACGCAAGGAAATGCCTCCTTATTATGCGCAAAATAATGATTCCTCCACCTGACATCTGGGACCCACCGAAAGGGCCTCTGTATTTCGCGAAAAAAATGTTACCGCCGCTGACAGCTTGGACCCACCAGCTATATCTTCGCACGCAAGGAAGTGCCTCCTTATTACGCACAAAAAAATGAATACTCCCCCTGCTAGCTGGGACCCAGTACAGTGGCAGGGTGACTTGTGGGCCTACTAAGTTGACGGGGACGGAGGGCTTTGTCAACTTAGTCAATATGCACGATTCTAGCTCCAGTGACCGTACGATGTCCATCCAATGGCCGTAGTGCTTCTTCAACCTCTGGTCTTCTTGCTCCAGCCGCCCAAAGCAGCGCCGGTCGTGCCTCGTGCTCCTGCCTCCCGTGGCCGGCTGCGATGCGGCGGAGGCCTCACCGCCCCCTACTACTCCCACCGCTGGCCAGGCCATCCCTCTACTCACCCACACCCCCTGTTATTCTGAGGCGACGGCAGCCTCACACCGCAGCGAACCAGTGAACCCTCATACTCCTCTACGCGTGGGCATCCACTGCCACGTCTTCCCGGCTCCGCGTCGTCCCCTTCCTAGGCCTCGCCGTCGTCCACCGCCCTGGTGCTCTCGGCGCGGCATGGTCAACGTGGTCAAGGAACGGCTTCCATCGGACGTGGACTGTACGTGGAGAGGCTGACAGCTGGGTCCACGGCCGCAGCAAGGAAGTGCCTCCTTATTACGCGCAAAATAATTATTCCTCCACCTGACAGCGGGGACCCACCGGACGGGCCACCGTATTTCGTGAAAAAACATTTCCCCCTGACTGCTGGGACCCACCAGCTACATCTTCGCACGCAAGGAAGTGCGTCCGGGCAAAAAAACGATTCGCTCCCCTGACTACTGGGACCCACCAGCTACATCTTCACAGGCAAGGAAGTGCCTGACAGTCGGGACCCACCTGGTCGAAGCGTACGTAGCATTGTCATTCTGGTCGCGAACGTGTACGTACATACTGGTTGATGTAGAGGCGCGCACGTGTCGTAGTAGAGGCGCGCATGTAGCATGTACACGTACGTACAGCGGCCAGGGTGCAAGAAAGAAAATACGTCCAAGTACGTACATACGGGCAGGGTCTCGAATGCCTACTCGCGCATACGTACGGCCAGGGCTCGTGTACATGGCTGGGTCGGAACAGAGAAACAGCGTTGTCGTCGTGTTCATGGGGAGCCAACCGGCTGGGTCGGAACGGAATGCGTCGTCGTGTTCATCGGGAGGGCTTGGATGGAACAGCCGATGGAAACGAGGCCCGGCGTACCACAGAACGGAGGAAACGGCCTTGTGTTCGACCGGACACGTTCGAAATGGGATCCTGTTCATCGGGAGGGGTCTGGCGTACCGCAAAACGGAGGAAACGGACCTTCTACGGTCGAAACAGGGTCATGTTGATCGGGAGGGGTGTGGCGTACCGCAAAACGGAGGAAACGGACTTGTGTTGGAGCGCTACGGTCAAAACGGGGGTCCTGTTCATCGGGAGGGGTGTGGCGTACCGCAAAGCGGGACTCCACGGGATACTGTTCATCTCCACCGTCGACCTCCTCCAGCCTCCACAGGCTACTGTTCATCCACCGTCGACCTCCTCTAGCCTCCACCTGCGACTGTTCATCCACCGGCTCCTGTTCATCCATCCTCCACCGCGCGCTACTCCACCGACTACTGTTCAACCAGCCCTCTCCACGGGCTCCTGTTCAACCACCCCTCCACGGGCTCCTGTTCATCCTGCCCTCCACTGTCTACTGTTCATCCTGCCCTCCACGGGGTGGTCCTGTTCATCCTGCCCTCCACGGGGTCCTGTTCATCCAGCCCAAACCGGCTCGATCGATCGGGGTACTGTTCATCGAGAGGCAACACCACGGGGTCCTGTTCATCCACCCCCACCGGGAACTGTTCATCCAACCCCCCCCCCCCCCCGCAACACTCACTGTTCATCCAGAGGATGCATCTGTCGGCTTCGGTTAGCAGCTGTAGCGAAGGAATCGCTCGATCGGGTTCAGTTAACAACCATCGATCGATCACTCGGGTTCAGTAACGCGTAGCCTGCAGTGCAATCGCTCGGGTTCAGTTAGAGCCCAACGCCTCGCTCGGGTTCAGTTAGAGCCCAAAGCCTCGCACACACGCGCGTACGTACGAGAGAAACGCGCATCGCTTGGCCCCCGACCACCCACCGTAACCGGGGACTCCCCGATATTTTCCGCACCCTCGCTTCTACCATGGTTTTTTCCGTCATGGACGGCCCAAAGAATGTCATGCAGCTGCGTCTCCGGCCCGCCCAGGACGAAAAGCCCATTTTCTGTCATGATTTTTTGTCATAGAAGTAGGACCCCACCACATCTATGATGATACCGGGTTTTGTCACAATTATCGTCATAGAAGTGTCAGAAGTATGACAGAAAAGATTTTCGTTCGGCCCAAAATGTCACGGATGTCTTTTTTTGTAGTGTTAGAATGTTCTTCACTTGGAAATCAAACATCATGTCGTCACACGATCGACGGGCAGGGCACGGGAGGACGGCAACTAGCTGCGCTGCGAGGTAGCGGTCGACGGCGGCGTCCCATGTCACTGAGGGGGGCGTGCGCACGGGCAGAGACGTGGCGGGTGTAGGCAAACGCACGGGGACCGGCGCCGCTGTGGGTGGAGGGGCGCGCACGGGCATGGGTGCTGGCGCTGGCATGTACACGAGCTCGCGTGGGTCCGAGGAGACCTCGCTGATGCCCACGGCTTCCAGCTCTGAGATAGTGCTCGGTGACCAGCCCATCAATGCTACGGGGATGGTCGCTAGCGCGGGCGTGGGGATGGGAGCTGGGACGGGCGCGGGGGCAGCAACCGTCACGGCCAGCTCGTTCAGGGCCATGTCCATGAGGCCCCGTTCCTCCTTATTTTCTATCTCCTCCGGCTCGGAGTCGACTTCACCAAACTTGAAGACTAGTGGCAGATGATCCTTCTACGCCATGGCGTTGGTGGACCTCTACGGGAGGGAGGGGAATGGGAGGCGAATAGTAAGGCCGCCCATATTAAACAGCGGCTCGAGCGCCATTAATGGAGAGGATGCGAGCAAGGCGGGCGGCCATGGAAGACAAAGGGCTCACTTCCCAGTGAGCATGCACAGCGTACAGCTTGCACGCTTCTCGGTGAGCCTATGCATTCGAGGACAGCTTGCACGCCTCTCGGTCAGCCTGCGCACCGGACTACGCTCGCACACCTCCCATTCAGTCAAGCAGTTGTCCGCACGACACCTCCTATAGCCCTTAAAACCAAGACATGTGGCGTCACGTGAATAGTTAACAGAACGCACACGATTTAAATTATACAAACGTTTGAGATATTAAAGTGGCAGCTATTTTTTCAAAATGCCTTTGCTGGCTGTTATTCGAGTGCGCCTTCTCTCAAAATGGATACGAAAAATACCACAACATGTTGGGTGCCATTCCCTGATAGCATGCCAAGTTTCATGAATTTCAGATGAGTTTTGGATTTACTAGAATTTAAAAACAAAGTATCTCAACGTTTTGCCAGCAATCAATAGTGCCCTGGTGTTTGAAATTCATTCCCATTTCTTGTATGGGACCTAAGCATGCACCCAAGGGCACACATTTCATGTGTCTACCCATTTTTCTACACTGGAGCATGTGCATGTAGTTCAAATTTGAATTATGCACATAAAATGCCTAGAAAACCCAGTTAATGTATAAAAATGTCCAAGCGAACCCAGAAAAATCCCAAAAATTGACACAACACTCCTGTCGTTCTATATTGACACTAGAAATTTTTTGAAATCTAGAAGTGGCAACGGACATCGTTTCGTCCCCAAGGGTGGCACGTACCCTACCGAAACCATTAGGCTTGTTGTGAGAAGCTCTGGTTTGCGAGAACCTTATACCCAAACCTGCCCCAAATGGGACAAAAAATTTACCACAGCATGTTGATGCCGCTCCATGATAGCATGTCAAGTTTCATGAACTTCAGACGAGTTTTGGACTTACTAGAATTTAAAAACCATGTATCTCAATGTTTGCGGCCGAGTGACGGTGGCAGGGTGTTTGACATTCATTCCCATTTCTTGCATGGGACATAAGCATGCAACTAAGGACACTGATTTCAATTTTCAACCAATTTATATGCATTAGAGCATGTGCCTGTAGTTCAAATTTGAATTATGGACATAAGTGCATTGAAAACTATTTAATGTATAAAAATGTCCAAACGAACCCCAAAAAATTCCTAAAATTAACACAAGACTCATGTTGTTCTATGTTGACATTAGAAAAAAAAATGAAATCAAGAAGAGGCAATGGATATCATTTCGTCCAGAAAGGTGAAACGTTCCCTACCGTAACCATGAGGCTTGTTGTGAGAAGCTCTGGTTTGTGAGAAGCTTATATACCCCAACCTGCCCCAAATGGGACAATATTTTTACCATAGCATGTTGATGTTGTTCCATGCTAGCATGTCAAGTTTCATAAATTTCAGACGCGTTTTCGATTTACCAGAATTTAAAAACCATGTATCTCAATGTTAGCTACCGAGCGGCGGTGGCAAGGTATTTGACATTCATTCTCATTTCTTGTATGGGACTTAAGCATGCAACCAAGGATACACATTTCAATTTTGAACCCATTTATATGCACTGGAGCATGTGCATGTAGTTCAAATTTGAATTATGCACATAAATGCATAGAAAACTCAGTTAATGTATAAAAATGTCCAAGCAAACCCCAAAAAATCCCAAAAATTGACACAACACTCTTGTTGTTCTATGTTGACACGAGAAAACATTTGAAAGTAAGAAGAGGCAACAGATATCATTTCGTCCCTCAAGGTGGCACGTTCCCCACCGAAACCATCACGCTTGTTGTGAGAGAAGCTCTGGTTTGCGAGAAGCTTATACCCAAACCTGCCCCAAATGGGATAATATTTTTACCATGGCATGTCGATGCCGTTCCATGATATCATGTCAAGTTTCATGAATTTCAGACGAGTTTTCGATTTACTAGAATTTTGAAACCATGTATCTCAATGTTAGCAGCTGAGCGACAGTGTCAAGGTGACATCCAATCTCATTTCTTGCATGTGAACTAAGCTTGCAACCAAGGACACACATTTGATTTTGCAACCCGTTTTTATGGACTGGAGATGTGCATGTAGTTCAATTTTGAATTATGCACATAAATGCCTAGAAAACTCAGTTAACGTATAAAAATGTCCAAACGATCCCCGAAAAATTCCAAAATTTAACACGACACTCCTGTTGTTCTATGTTGACACCAGGAAAAAATTGAAAGCAAGAAGAGGCGACGAATATTGTTTTGTCCACAAAGGTGGCACGTTTCCCTAACGGGACCATGAGGATTCCTGTGAGAAGCTCTAGTTTGTGAGAAGCTTATACCATTACTTGCCCCAAATGGGACAATATTTTTTACCCCAGCATGTTGATGCCATTCCATGATAGCATGCAAAGGTTCATGAATTTCAGACGGGTTTTGGATTTACTAGAATTACAAAAATAAGTACCTCAACATTTGCCGGAGAGCCACGGAGCTGTGGTGTTCGAAATTCATCCCCATTTCTTGCATGGGAGATAAGCATAAACCCATGGACACATATATGATTTTACAACCCATGTTGGTGCACCGGAGCATGTGCATGTAGTTTAATTTTGAATTGTGCACCTGAAATGGCTAGAAAACCAATTTAATGTATAAAATGCCCAAACAAACCCTGAATGGTTCCAATTTTTTTACGACACACATATAGTTGCATGTTCACTGCAGATCAAAGTTCTAGCAATTCAAACACCCTTCATTGCCGCTGTGACCCCATTATGTAATTCAAATCAAGATGAAAAAACAAATAGATGCACACAGTTTATTATCACCAACCGTGTGAGATGCAGTACAAAATATCTTGGAGCACCGTCGGTGTATAGTACGCCTATGGCTTACGCGAGAAGGTGCATCGGCTACAGTCCACAGCCGGCATGTCAAGCACACTAGCTCGCTCCCCAAATATCATTTCACTGTTCAATCGTCGCCGGTGAAAGATGGGGACGTGGACACGCGTCGTGAGGGCAACTTCGGCGGCCCACTCCGGCGAGAGCGCGGCCGTAGCCGACATGCGCATGCTAACAATGTGCATGAGCGCGGCCGCAACCTGCGACCGGGCGGCCAAGGCAGCCCAAACGGCCGCTGTTGCTTCTCAGGTGGCGGCAGCAACATCTGCCTCAGGGATAGCAACTGGCAAGAGCGGCACAATAGCTGTCCGTTCTGCAGCGGCAGCCATAGCCATGATGGAGGCCGCCCACGCCCAGCTTGTGCCGGTCACCGCACAAATCGAACGAAGCTTCTCCGACAACGGTCGGCAACCCATGGCCAAAGAGTTGGCAATCGCCGAGAGCGTTTTAGCAGCCGTTCGTTCCTCCGCCGCATACCTTGCCATGACGGAGCCCATCCAAGCCCAGATCACGGCCGCCCACGCCCAGCTCGTGGCGGCCTTTTCCAAAGAGATGGCGGACGCGGATGGCGAGATGCTTGCCAAGTATGGTGCGATGGATGCGATGGAGCCCCTTCCCCAGGAGACCATCGGGCACGAGCTGGACATGGAGGAGGCGGCGGCCGGAGATCGACGAGCACCAGCCATAGTAGTACTCTTTGTTTTGTTTAATTAAGAGCGTCGGTCTTTAATTTGTTAGAGTAATGTTTAGGTCAACTAGCGCTGTTTAATTTATGAACTTGCTCGATTAAGAAGAGTGGGTGTGTTGTAGTCTCCTTTGTGTACCCAAATTATGCAATGACGTGGATGACCACTGTAACTAGGGAAATTCGAACCAAAATTTTTCACGTTCAAACTTATCACACACGGGTTAAGCTATCTGAATTGTTTGTGATGTTCACATATCGTACACAGTTCTGGATAAGGGACCATGTCTGATGACACTTTGCGCGCCAGTTTTTTCGCTGAACTGATTCAAAATTTTCGGCTTCCGCGGAAATATCTACTTCCCCACCCCCTCCCCCTTACCAAAAGCCACATTTCCCCTATTTCCGCCTTCCTTTCCAAGTTGGAACCTTCACCCCTTGCTTGCAGCGCCCCCTCCTCGCCGGCGACCCTCCTTCACGCTGCTCAGCCTCGTCTATCCAGGCAGGTAATCCACACCCAACCCCCATCCTCCTCCTCCTTCGACATCCCACATGCCCCGACCACCGGCGCGACACCTTCCACCCAAATAACCGACCCTCCACCAAGTAAGCGCCGCCCTACACCGTGGTGAACGCAGTATAGGCAGGAGCTCAAGGAGCATTTGGCAGCGGAGAAGCAAATCATGGGCGCACGCACGGATGAGGTCATGATGGCTGCCATTCGTGCCGACCCCCAGATCTTGGAGGAGCACCTTGCCATTTGCTAGCTACGCCGGTTAAGCATGCTTAGTTTACTCGTTGCGTGTGCTGCTCCTGCCTTTTCTTAACAAATTCTACTGAATTGTGCTATCTAATTTTACCATGCAATCTGTTTCTCTAGTGTATATGTTCTATATGTCATGCAATGTGGTGCTCACTTATTAACTGTTTGGTTAATTAGTTGTCGTCTTCAGTTAACTGTTTGGTTCAATCCTGCAAATGTGATGTTCAATTCTTCAGGCTGCAATTTTGTATTGTCTTCTATGTGAGAAATAAATCGAATTTATCTTTACAAAATACATGAGAAACAAATACAATTGGTATATTTCCAAGTTGTCAAGCATGCTTGGTTTGGTTAACTGTCTGATCTTCTAGTATGTTATACATTGTGCAATGTGGTGCTCAGTTAATGTTTGGTTCATTTGTTGTGGTATTTATGAATGGATCATATTTGAGAGGTATGAAGTTGATGGATTTAATAAGCACTACCTTCTGTCCTTACCTTTTATTTTCTGTTTTTCTTAGTTAAATAAAATAAAATGCCATGTTTTGTCTGGTTTCTGAATTTCCCATGCAATAAAAAAATGACTCAAAAATAAAAGTTCTCAGAATGCCCTGAAAATTTAATACGATTTTTCTGAATATTTCTGAATTTTTGATGCAAAGAACATCAGAGGGGGGTGCACTAGGTGGGCACAACCCACCTGGGCGCGCCAGCAGCCCCAGGCACACCCTGGTGGGTTGTGGCCCCCACGTGCCCCCCTCACTCATCTCTTTAGCCCATGTCATCACCTACCTCCAGAAAAAATTCACCATTGCTCTCTCTCTCCCGTGTTCTTGCTCTCAAACCCGCGGATTTTAATCTCTTTGCTCGAAGCTCCATTTTCAAAATTGTTTTGAGGAATTTCTACTTGGTATGTGACTCCTCCATTGATCCAATCAGCTTTTGCTTTAGTGCTTTATATTTTTAATAATTAGCTACTCTTGGTGCTGCTGTAGATGAGCTTGCATGTTGAATTCTTAGAGTTCTAAGTAGTTTGAATGCTTGATATGGCATCTATTCATCCCCATGAGTAGTTGCTATCAATCTTGAGAAGTTTTGTTGACAAAAAAATTTGTGACCCAAAAATTTTCAGAAAATTGTACACAAATATGATGAACCTCTTTGGAAGGAGTTCTTCGAGGTGGAGGTCCTCGGAGGCATCTTCTAGTAGCAACTCAGTTCGTCAGTCTTATGTTCAACTAAGTGCAAATTCCATATTCGATGCCGCCACCAAATCATGTTTATGGTCGTGCGACGATTTCATGATGATGGTCGGTATTAAAGAAGATTTTGGTCAATATATCCACAATGCCGAGCTCGGTCCCTACATTGAAGATAAGTGCAGCCAATATCTCAGCCTTATGGAATCATTACCAAAGAATTTAAATTTCATCCTTGTGAGTCTAGAGTGTCGTTTAAACTGTATGACCATCCATTTACTTTACCTCTAGAGACATTTTCTAACTAATACAAAATTCCATTTTGGGGTTTGCTGGACGAACCACGAAGATCTGAGTATGAGATATTATTGACTAGCCTTTGCTATGGTGAGACTAGAGGAGTGGCCCAAGGTAGAATAAAGAGCATCCATTTCCCTTCGATTCAATACTTTGCACTCTTTAATGGGAAATGCATCGTGGGCAAACAAGACTGTAGTACACTTTGTGCTCCTGACTTGAGCCTCATACGCACCGCTCTCACCGGTGTCAAATGTTATAACCTTGGAGTGATTGTTGCACGCAGGTTGCAACACAATGCTGCTAGTGGATATTTTTATGGTGGGATTTATGCCTCACATTTAGCAAGGGAGTTGGGTGTATCACCTTGGCATTATGACCCTATCCTGCCCACGCAGTACTTAGAATTTGATGCCATGAAGCGCCATAAGTTCCTTACTGGTGAAACCCATAATTATACATATGACATGTTGTTTAATAATAAGTCCGTTGTGGACACCTTTTTGCCTGCGCCTGCTCTCTTTGATTTTCACGGCAAGGGAAGGTATTATGTTCTTGAGAGCGAGGCCCGCGCACACAATGCAGAGGTTGTGGCTGCTCGGCAGGCTGAGGAGGCTGCACCAAGAGCCTCCGTGAGCTATCAATCCGACTATTATGCAGGCTACAGACGACAATTACCAAGCTAGGCCAAAAGCCTAAGCTTGGGGGAGTACGTATGCCCACCGACATTTCCTTCATGTTTACACATTTCATTTCATTTGTTGGTGTCCACACTTTTTCATTGTACTATCCATGCTAGATTTTATTTTCTCGCTTTCTTCTTGTGTGTTTGAAAAACTTTGAGAAAACCAAAAAATATGTTGTTTGCTTCTTTTCGGTTTTTCTTGCTAGTGTAGTTAGTTGTAGTATTGAAAAAACCCAAAAAGATTTCTCGATTCTTCTTTTGCTTGTTGGGAGCTCTCCCGTGTAAATAGTTTTTCTCGTTTTTGTTTTTCTTTCTTGAATTTGCTTTCTTCCGGAAAAAACAAAAACTCCAAAAATATTTCAGTGTGTTTCTCTGAAATTCTTTTCTTTTTATTGAGTCATACCAAGGAGAAGACCACGATGAAAATGTTGAGTGGCTTTCATATGCATTGTTATTGATCTAACGAATATCCCATATTACCTTGTCTTCTCCTTTTGAATAAAATTGTTTGCAGATTCCAGCTTAGTCCACGGAACCCTTGCAATATTATTATTTTCATATCGTTCGGTCGTGCAAGTGAAAGGCAATAATGACGATATTTGATGAACTGGCTATGGCAGAGAGAAACAGGTATGAACTCAACTTGTTCTGTTTTTGTAAATATGTTTAACCTAGTATCCATGATTCAGCCTATCATGATTAAACATGTTTGCAATGACTAGTAGATATTATAGTTTGTCATGACATGCTTAAGTAGCTAGGAGTGGATAATGATTTATCTTGGATGTCAACATTACGTTAAAATGATTGTGATGTAGTATGATGATATGGTATCCTCCTTCGAATGTTCGAGTGGCTTGACTTGGCACATGTTCATGCATGTAGTTGAATCGAAACCAACATAGCCTCTATGATATTTATGTTCATGGTGTTCATGTCCTACTCATGCTAGTATCCAATGTTACTTATGCACAATGCATGTTCATGACCATTTTCGCTCTCTAGCTAGCCGCTTCTCAACCTATTTGCTAGCCTTCGCCTGTACTAAGCGGGAATACTACTTGTGCATCAAAATCCTGAAACCCAAGTTATTCTAGATGAGTCCACCATATATCTACCTATATGCGGTATTACCCTGCCGTTCCAAGTAAATTTGCAGGTGCCACCTCTAAAAACATCAAATAAACATCCATTTTGTGTGTCCTTGGATTGTTCATAGAGTGACAGGAGGTAGTCAGTATCTTCCATGCTAAGCAGGTTATTCTCATGATGAGTGTTTATTCACTCGTCCTTGCACGAGAGTGGTGGTAATAGGGATTCCCAGTCCCGAATTCAAAATTGCAAATAATTAAACAAAACTCCCCCAGGATTGTTGTTGGTATGGACAGTACCCGTGGAGTGTGTTTCTTGGTGGAGGGGAGTAAACCTTCACTTTTATCGCTTGGGAACCGCCACTAATGTGTTTAGCATGGAAGATACCGATAACTAATGGTCCCGAAGTAAACAGGAAGGGTCATTTCTCAAAATTTCATTTGTCTCTGTTTTAGAAACTTGAGCTCTGGCACCGCTGCAAATCACTGCTTCCCTCTGCGAAGGGACTATCTATTTACTTTTATGTTGTGTCATCACCTTCTCAAATAAGCGCCGGATCTGAGAGCACCATTGTCATCCTCATGCATTGTGTATAGATAATGTTGGGTGCATCATGGCTGGTTCGTTTCTACCATGAATTACAATGTTTAGTCGCTGCTTGAACTTCGGAGGTGCTCTGCATTTATGTTCTGCGGTCTCAGAAAGGGCTAGCGAGATACCACTACTGTCATATCATATCATGGTTGTTTTGACAAAGTGTTGTCATTTGAGATATCTTATTTGTTGGAAATATGCCCTAGAGGCAATAATAAAATGGTTATTATTATATTTCCTTGTTCATGATAATTGTCTATTGTTCATGCTATAATTGTGTTATTCGGAAATCGTAATACATGTGTGAACACATAGACCACAACATGTCCCTAGTGAGCCTCTAGTTGACTAGCTCGTTGATCAACAGATAGTCATGGTTTCCTGACTATGGACATTGGATGTCATTGATAACGGGATCACATCATTAGGAGAATGATGTGATGGACAAGACCCAATCCTAAGCATAGCACAAAAGATCGTGTAGTTCGTTTGCTAGAGCTTTTCCAATGTCAAGTATCATTTCCTTAGACCATGAGATCATGCAACTCCCGGATACCGTAGGAGTGCTTTGGGTGTACCAAACGTCACAACGTAACTGGGTGACTATAAAGGTGCACTATGGGTATCTCCGAAAGTGTCTGTTGGGTTGGCACGGATCGAGACTGGGATTTGTCACTCCGTATGACGGAGAGGTATCTCTGGCCCACTCGGTAATGCATCATCATAATGAGCTCAATGTGACTAAGGAGTTAGCCACGGGATCATGCATTACGGTACGAGTAAAGTGACTTGTCGGTAACGAGATTGAACAAGGTATTGGGATACCGACGATCGAATCTCTGGCAAGTAACGTACCGATTGACAAAGGGAATTGTATACGGGATTGATTGAATCCTCGACTTCGTGGTTCATCCGATGAGATGATCGTGGAACATGTGGGAGCCAACATGGGTATCCAGATCCCGCTGTTGGTTATGACCGAAGAGTCGTCTCGGTCATGTCTGCATGTCTCCCGAACCCGTAGGGTCTACACACTTAAGGTTCGATGACGCTAGGGTTGTAGTGATATTAGTATGTGGAAACCCGAAAGTTGTTCGGAGTCCCGAATGAGATCCCGGACGTCACGAGGAGTTCCGGAATGGTCTGGAGGTGAAGAATTATATATAGGAAGTCCAGTTTCGGCCACCGGGAAAGTTTCGGGGGTTATCGGTATTGTACCGGGACCACCGGAAGGGTCCCGGGGGTCCACCGGGTGGGGCCACCTGTCCTGCAGGGCCCCATGGGCTGAAGTGGGGAGGGGAACCAGCCACTGGTGGGCTGGTGCGCCCCCTTGGGCCTCCCCTGCGCCTAGGGTTGGAAACCCTGGGGGTGGGGGCGCCCCACTTGGCTTGGGGGGCAAGCCACCCCCTTGGCCGCCGCCACCCCCCCCCAGATGGGATCTCCAGGGGGCCGGCGCCCCCCCCCCCCCCAGGGCCCCTATAAATAGTGGGAGGAGGGAGGGCAGCTGCACCACAGCCCCTGGCGCCTCCCT